>NC_056631.2:38987644-39287644 GCF_002870075.4 Lactuca sativa | reverse complement strand
TTATACAAGATTCAGTCTATTCATGAGTCAATACAAATACATTACATACTATGCGAAGAGATACAATTATATACGATTAAAAAGGCATACAATCTTAAGACATACAATTACAGAAGCATACAACTTCAAGACATACCATTTCAAGGAATACAATTACATGAGATAGTATACTAGATATTCATAACATTTTATATACTACAAGTACCATATCAAGAAGGTATATTCATATACAAAAACAAAATGGGCTTTCATACATAAATCTATTTAATACTAAGAATTGTGAGACATTTTAGCTTCACGTACGTTCGAGTATGTATTTTAAGTCCTGTATTATAAACCATAATCCCTTGGAGGGGGAGCGTGATGCTTGTGTATAGATCTATCCGGGATTGACAATCCCGCACCTAAACTGTTAGCTACAGTTAGACCGGCAGGTCTGGGGTGACAAATGTCATAACATTCCAACGCCTGAAGAACGTTGTTACAGGCCATCAATGTCAATAGCATGGTTATAAAACTCACATGGAGTATTAAAAACACGTTGATTTACGGAGTTATCATATACCTTAGCAGTTATAACTGTACACAAATCTACTGTTTTAGACATGAATAATATCATGGTAGTACATCTTTGGGTCTTTTGAACTACCACCCACTTATAAACAAATATTGGATTTCTGAAGCAATTATTCAAAACAATCGAGTCTTGGTAGAAGACTACAATTTATACTAGTAGAAAATATGGGATTTTCTAAGGTTTTCAAACATTTACAATTACTTGCAAACATGTTCGTTGGTACAAACTTTCCTTCATACATCTACAGGTTTTCTTTACAGCTTTACAAATCAAAGTCACATAAATACTTATGAACTCACCAGCATTATTGCTGATACTCGCTTTCAAATAAATTGTATTCCCAGGATACGGATAGACAGTTACGACTACCAGATTCTGTGAAGACGGAGAAATCAAGACTCGTCTTTTATTTTTGAACATTCATTTTGTAGAATTATACTATGAAAGAACTCAAATGTAATTAAAGTTATACTATTAATGCAATGGATGATGTTGTTGCTTTGTTTACTACTTTGCATTGTTGTGATACATTACATGACGTCCTCCGCCCCAGAACGTTTCTGCCGTTCTCGGTTTTGGGGTGTGATAGATTGGTATCAGAGCATTGTTTATAGTGAATCAAGTATATCAACCCATAAAAGATATACGAACTATAAATACAATAGGGATTAAAATACTCTGATAAAGAGATTATACTTTTAAATAATAAAATATTTAAGTAAGTATACGTGCCTGCATACATACTAAAATCAGTACCACTAGGACGGAACAAAAGTATTACGATTGTTGGGCAACACAAGTAGACTTAGAGACATATAGTCAAAACTGGGGTGATATAGCCTGATCAACTATATTTTCCAAGGGTCGACTAGCATGTGCCTAAGTGTGGTTGTGAGTTGCAACAAGTCTAAAAACTTACCCACAACACCACAATGGGAACAATAGAACGTAAACCTAAAATACTATAGGAGTATTTTGTGTATTCTATAAACTACTTATGTGTTAGATTCTTATACCCCAAATTACCGTATAGATAACATAGCTGGACCCCATCCCCACGACAACTCGTACTTCCCGAACAAAGGCAGTGTTGGATGGTTCAAAGAAGAACCAGAGAATGATCATCCAATCCCTTTTGAATGATCACCATACTGAAGATCTTTCGGGCGATGATAACTCTGAACTCGAGAAGGAGAACCTACCCCCGATAACTTCCAATTCAAACCCTAACCCTCGTCCAGCCCTTCATGGCCCGACACTTCCTTGGGTAGTATGCCTAGAAACATGGAGCGCGGAGCAAGATCAACCTATGTCGTCAAAAGGAGACCGAAGCTACTACCACTTAAGCGAAGGGAGCTCAGCAGACAAAGTTATAACAATACTGATCCGCAGAGTTGATCAAAACGAAATTCAAGGCAGGACGACGCTCCATTATATCAAAGAAGTTAAATACCAATGCAAGAATGCACACCATCTACACCAATCATCTTGAAAACACTTGTGAGAGAACTAAGAGAGACCATGAGACCCTGCTGCAAGCATTAGCTGAAACGCAAGCCGAAGTCATAAGAACTCCAACGAGTGTACGAAGGACACCTTCTTAATAATAATGGAACATTAACTGGCTAACTGAGAGTTCACCAGAAGGATGACCTCCTCCAGAAAGAAAGGCTTTGTTTCCCTACCTTGTTTAAATGGACTATTTTTCTGTCTATGCCCGATGCAGCATTTTCTATGAAACTATCTTGTACTGTAAGTACTTTTAGATGGGCCTTTATACTGCTAAAACCTTCCTACTCTGGATATGATATAAGACCTTCTTCAAAGTCAATTTTTTTTCCTAAGCTATTTACATCGTAAAGCATCGATGATATTGACAGTCGGCTAACTCCCGTGTCACCCTTGGTTCAAAAACCCTCATCATACCTTCGTTAATATGCTTTAGTCAAGTCATTGGACTATAGTAATTTAACTCCGGAGGCATTTCCATGACTCTTCTAGTGGCGGGATCATGTTATCCACCAACCAGCGATACCTCAGCTTGAACGACAAACGTCTTGAAAGACCATTTTACAAACATACTTCTACTCTATACTATGATTGCATCATAGGGATGTAGATCAAACCATCATGAACATACTTCCAATCCGTACTAGGACTGCATCATAGGGATGTAGGTCAAACTTGCGAGAACATACTTTTACTCCTTACTTAAAGCAATCGAAGTACATCTAGAGTCAACCAGAATCACTCACAAAAATCTTTATCTTTCGTATTACAAAAATCATGTCGTCATCCGAAAACGATCCGCCGAGCAACGAAAAACCCTATCCTCGATATCGACGCCGCTTCATTTCAAACTGCAGTAGCAGCTGCGGTGACAACTTTCCTTACGCACATCAACTCAGGCAAGATAAGCAGGACTGACAAAGAAGTCGAGAGTTCCGATGGTAATACCGAAACGGGAAAAACAACAAATGGCAACTCCTGCATAACGCTTTAGGAAGCAGTTTCCAAGGTGGTGTAATGAGGAAGGCACTCCTGTCCACATAACACTGGCTAAACACCTCACTCCCGCCACCAAGGCTAAGTACTAGCCAGTCATGCCACCAATGCGGGAGATAGGGCATCTCAAGAAGGATTGTCCTATAACAAAGAACTCTAGCACGGACGGTAGGATTCTCAGGGTCACAGCTGCAGGAGAACCTACTACGAACCCACGTTAATGTAATTTAGGCATTTCATAGTAACCGACTTATAAACCATCCAAAACTAGCACAATCAGAGTCTTATCCTTTGTGGGATCCCGTCAGTATAGGGATGCTCGTACTGTGTATACTTGCCATTTATAGTATACCTTATTCACGGCAATAGACTTGTAGTAGTCTAAAGTACTGTAACTCTGTTGATGGTTGCACGGTTGTGTGTTGTCTGTAAACGTTTCATATTCAAATCTAATGTCTTTAAGTTTCCTTATGACTCCAACATTATCTTACGACTTGATACAATTTGATCCTCCCAAAAACAGCTTCATACGTACATCTCCTTCTCCGAAAACGTCCTTCTAGCAAAACCATCATTCCAGAACACCGAAGTACCCATGTACAGAATACCTCATAGTTCTTTTCTTTTCCAAAGGAATCTCCGAAGTACCACTTGTACAGTACGTCAAGTTCAAAATCCAAAGGGTCCATACGGTTGAACTTCGCTGATGAACGTATACATAGGGGTGATATATAATCAAGGTTCTACAAGTTTGGAATTGACAATTCCACTTTAACTTCTTTTTCCTCGATGGGATGAGGGCTTAAAGAAGAATCATTAATTCGACTACCTTTTCAATCTTAATTATAAACGACTCGTATAACCGAGACTGTGATGGATGAACCAGGTATGAGTTCTACTATGAACTTCAGAACGGAGACTGCCTAAGACTGCAAGTGATCGTGCGTCCGTAAGAATAAACTTAGAAATACCTATCTTTTTCCCCTAATTCATGAGTAGTCATACTTCTTTTAGACCTTCACGACAGCTAATCCACCGCAAGGTTTCAACATCATGATCAGCAAGAGTTGGTTAAGTCTACATTGAACCGACATCAGGTGCTTTGATAAAGCAGTTCGTCCTAACCTCCCTAAAACAACGAAGCTCTAGTTATTTACAGCGACAAACCAAGTACAAACCCTCTCATCAAATTCGTGTATGCAAGCTCAGAAATGCTTACGAAAGGAATATCATGTATTCCTTGCACACATCGCCGAGACGTGCCAAGAAGTGAAGGACATTCAGAACGTCCAAGAAGTACGCGGCTTTTCCCAACACCTTTCCGAAAGGACAACCGAGACTACCAACACGGCGTCAAGTCAAATTCAGAATCGACTTAGTTCCAGTAGCCAAATCACCTTATTGTCTAGCTCCAACCGAGGTGCAAGAACTTCCTAACGAACTTAACAAACTCCTCAGAAGGGGATTCTTTAGGACAAGTTTCTCACTTGGAAGAGCACCGGATTCGTCTGTAACAAGAAAGAGCGTTCCAAATGCTAAAGTAAGTCTGATGCACCGCACCAATATTATCCCTCCCAAAAAGGGGATAGAATATTGCATGGTGTAATGCGATACATATAACCAAGGGCTTGGTTGTATTATTATGCGAGGGGAAAGATCACTACCTATACCTCAAGACAGTTTAAGACCCAAAAATTTGATTGTTCAACACATGACCTTGATTCAGGAGCAGCGTTGATTGCTCTGAAGATCTGGAGACACTACTTGTAGGGTACAAGGTGTAATACTCTCACCGAACACGGAAACACACAACACACATTCGACAAGGAAAGGATATCATACCAGTGAAGTCAAACGAAAGAACCAAATTCGTATCCCATTAGTGAAAGATTCACTGGAATGCCAGGCGAAGACGAATGTTTGCTTAAGAACACGAGTATCAAATAGAACTCCAGTCTGTAGCATGATTGTTAATACTACTTAAAACTCGAATTTCGGGACGAAATTCCCTCTAACAGGGGGATGATGTAACAACCCGATATTTTTAGATGATAAAATGTAACGACAGTCAAATTTAAGCCAAAACTTAAACTTTCCTAAAATCATATTTGGGTTAAATAAAGTGGTAGGACTCGTATCAAGGTTTTCGTACATATAAAGAACACTAAAATCCGAGTTATAACGAAGAAGTTATGACCAATCAAAAATTCACGGCGAGAACCGGCAACGCTGGTAGACGTAAAACGCAAAGTTTCGATACAATAATTTTTAGCCTTAGGTATCTAAACGAAAGTCGTAGATTACGTTAAACCGTGATCATGCATAAAAAGAACGCCCAAATCTGACTTCGTATGAGGAAGTTATGATTTTGCGAAGTTTCTAACCTAGCAGTAGACAGCTAAAAACTCGAAACAGAGATCGAGCGATCTTTAGCCGACACAACCTAAACGAAAGTTGGAGAGCCCGACAATAGGAGTATAACAATAAAAAGTCTGATAAAAACGGACTTCGGATAAAGAAGTTACGGATTTTTAACGAAGTTAACGTGTCCCGACCTATTAGTTAAAATATAATTAAAAATAATTCAAAATTAGCCGACGGAGTCTAAATGAAAGTTGTAGAGTATTTTCTCACCTTCGCGTGGGTATAAAAAACGTCAAAAACGGAGCTCATATGCGAAAGTTACGCATTTTAGAAGTTCTTGGCACGCACTTCAAAGTCTTATCCGAAGGAGTACGCCCTGCGTACCCTCGTACGCCCCGCGTACTCGGATACAAGGCTCCGGATCAGCCACGACGACCAGACGCTTCGACCGAGGATGCAGTAAGCAGTGACGCAAACGAACGCCCCGCGTACCCTCGGAGTACGCCCCGCCTACCGAGGACCTCCAGCCTCTATAAATAGATTGCGAGGGTGCCGGCTATTTTCACACAAATGCTTCAATTCTCTCTCATTTTCGCCTCGTTTTTCGTGCCGACAACATCCCGACTTCCCGGTTTCATATCCAAGCCCCGACGAAAGTCCGAAGCCCCGAGATTTCCGAAAATCTCGTCACCTACCGGTCGAGGTGCCGCCCGGGAAAATCTCGTTTTCTTCAAATCACGCGCCTTCAAGAAGGTATATTCATATAGTATACTAGATATTCATAACATTTTATATACTACAAGTACCATATGAAGAAGGTATATTCATATACAAAAACAAAATGGGCTTTCATACGTAAATCTATTTAATACTAAGAATTGTGAGACATTTCAGCTTCACGTACGTTCGAGTATGCATTTTAAGTCCTGTATTATAAACCATAATCCCTTGGAGGGGGAGCGTGATGCTTGTGTATAGATCTATACGGGATTGACAATCCCGCACCTAAACTGTTAGCTACAGTTAGACCGGCAGGTCTGGGGTGACAAATGTCATAACATTCCAACGCCTGAAGAATGTTGTTACAGGCCATCAATGTCAATAGCATGGTTATAAAACTCACATGGAGTATTAAAAACACGTTGATTTACGGAGTTATCATATACCTTAGCAGTTATAACTGTACACAAATCTACTGTTTTAGACATGAATAATATCATGGTAGTACATCTTTGGGTCTTTTGAACTACCACCCACTTATAAACAAATATTGGATTTCTGAAGCAATTATTCAAAACAATCGAGTCTTGGTAGCAGACTACAATTTATACTAGTAGAAAATATGGGATTTTCTAAGGTTTTCAAACATTTACAATTACTTGCAAACATGTTCGTTGGTACAAACTTTCCTTCATACATCTACAGGTTTTCTTTACAGCTTTACAAATCAAAGTCGCATAAATACTTATGAACTCACCAGCATTATTGCTGATACTCGCTTTCAAAATAACTTGTATTCCCAGGATACGAATAGACAGGTACGACTACCAGATTCTATGAAGACGGAGAAATCAAGACTCGTCTTTTATTTTTGAACATTCATTTTGTAGAATAATACTATGAAAGAACTCAAATGTAATTAAAATTATACTATTAATGCAATGGATGATGTTGTTGCTTTGTTTACTACTTTGCATTGTTGTGATACATTACATGACGTCCTCCGCCCTAGAACGTTTCCGTCGTTCTCGGTTTTGGGGTGTGACAGACAGGTACATCCCGGGAGCTTTGCGAAGTCAGTCTAGAACCGAGCTGCATCTATACTATTCCTTGTATTACTTTGATGTTAATATGAAATGTAAACTATGTAAAATTATTACTATTAATGCAATGGTTGTTGTACTTTGATTACTATATTGTATATGTTGTGATACTTGACATGACGTCATCCACCCCAGAACGTTTCCGCCGTTACGGTTTTGGGGTGTGACACCAAGATCCTGCATAGCAAAGATTACACCTAAAACATCCACAGAAAAACAATATTTAGTAATCGTTGGGAAATATTCTTCCTCTCCCTCATCTTCAAGGGCACTAACCCTGTAGTGGTCAGGTTTGGAATAAGGTTTTGATTTATAGGATCTTTGGGACGAGGAATCGGCCTTCCTATTGGGGCGATTGTAAGAGCTTGATGGGTTGCTTCTCTTTTGGATATCCTTGTCTTTTTTGAGCCTAATTAATCTCAATGCACTGCTTCGGACTTCATCCATCCCTTTGCACATGGTCATTACGAGATCTTAATAGAAGGGAGAATCCTTCTCTAAGCCTATTTTGAAAGCTTTGACTACCATTTCCATGTCAATGCTAGGGATGCTCAGAGCTTCCCTGCCTAACCTGTTCACAAAGGTCCGAAGGGATTCCTTAGGATCCTGAACTAATCGATATAGATCAGTAGTGATCTTGTATAATGTTCTGCTACAAGAAAATTGATTATTAAATAAATTAATCATGTGATCAAATGATGTGATTAGATAAGGAGGAACATTAAGGAGCCATTTTAGAGCGGATCATATGAGCGTGGATCCAAAGCCTTTGCATAGGCAAGCTTCTTTCAAGTGAGCGGGGATGGGAATAATTTTCATCCTCTCCCAATATTGTGCCATGTGCTCCTCAGGATCCATGGTCCCGTTGTGGGGTTTCATGCTGGGAGTCTGGAAGCGTTTGGGAACTTCAATATCGGCTATCCTTGGAATGAATATGGAGATCCTATGACTTGTGGGGGATACTTATGGTACCGGTTGAACTACTTCGGGTATGATTGAGATCATCTATCCCAGTTCTTGTAGCTCCTTAGCCATGATTGGGCTAAAACCTATATCAAGATCCCTTGAGTTAGTAGAAAATGTATTATTATTGACAGATTTACTAGGATCCTTGATGTTAGGTGTAAGGAAGGTTTTGTTGGGATCCTGGTTCATGTGACTTCGTTCATCAGGAGTCGCATCCCAGACAAGGACGGGCGTTGGCGCCAAGGATTCTGTCTCCCGATGATCCCTAGAGGATCCTACACTGTTAAAGTTAAGGATCTTGGGTTGTAGGATTGAGGGTGCTATTTCCTGAGGTTTGTTAATTTCCATCCTCATTTTCTCCACCTCCTTAAGAAGTGTCTTGTTATCCTCCTTCTGTTGGGCGACTTGTCGTTCCAGCCTCTTCATTATAACAAAGATCTCACTATTGGAGATCATTATAAAGGGGATCCTCGAGTCCCAGGGTAACGAACGAAGAGGAATTTTTCTTTGGTGCTTCAGGGCCTTTCTTGGAAGCTCCAGCCGGTGGTGGTGGAAGGTTTTAGAAGGAAATGGGAGGAATCGAGGAGGACGAGGACAGAGTTGGTTGAGTAGACATGGTTTTTTATGGGAATTTGAACACCATGGCCCCACGGTGGGCACCAAATTGTTTTGGTCAAAAAAATTTCGAACTAAAATAGACCAAAGTGTATGAGAGGCTGTGATGTTCAGTATAAAGCAAGTATGTAATGTAGATCAAAGCAACACAATTTGCTTACAAGGAAAGCCCTTGATCCTTGCTAGCATCTCCGACATAAAACCTTGGGAGGTGATAATGATCACCATCCTTGATGTTTTTATTGATTGAAATGAATGATTACAAATTTAATGCAATGAGTACAAGTACAAGTGCTAGTATTCTGCCAATAAATCACGTGTAGTTTGATGAATACAAGTGATTTATATAGTCAAAGCCTAGTAACAATAATTCCGAAAATTCAGAGATCCTCTAAGATCAGCTTATAGATATTGTATGACTTGGTCCTCCAGGTCTTTTGCATGGCTATGACTATTCGTTGAGACTTTGACCTATTATTACTTCACATATTAAAAAATAATGGAATATATAATGATTATAAATACTAAAATAAGAACGATCAGGATCTTGAAGTATATTTGAGATCCTCAGGTTTGAGGATCCTGAGATTTTGAGGATCCTTAGGCTTAAGGATCCTATACTAGTTTCAGGATCCCATCCCTAACAGTTAGTATCCTTAAAAAACAACTTTTAGTTATAACGTAAGAAAATAGTTTTCAAGAAACAAGGATAGATAGAACCTGATGAACTTTAGGTTTAGTTTTGATATTTTGATAACTTTTGACTTAGGAGAAGTTTCATATTGTATTTCCAACAATTTATAATGATTTTGAAGCTCCTATAGGTAAGGATCCCTCTCAAGAAAATCCAAATTAGCAATTTGATGGGGGAAGTCATGTTTAGCTTTTGCTGGAGAAAATCCATACATTAAAAAATATTGGGGAAGAGCCCAAATTAGACATTCTAAGGAAAATCCCATCTTAAGAAATTTTGGGGAAGATCCCAACTTATGAAATTTTGGGGAAGATCCCAACTTATGAAATTTCGGGGAAGATCCCAATTTAAGATAACATGACAATGTTATAAACCGTATATTAAACATTAGAATCTTAAAATATGTTCATAAATAAGAGGTTTTCCAAGTCACTAAAGCGTGAAATAATACCCTTATTCACATCACATAGTTAGATATCATGTCTTGAATCGAATTGTAAAAATCTAAACTCCTGAGAAAGAGGTCATTAACTCTTTAAACCTTAGAGGGGATAATGTACCCTTAGTCAGAGGAGAGATGATCTGTCTCTATTCGTAGTGGTTGGGATCGTTAAATTTCTGCAAATCACAAACGTTAGCTTGCGGTGGGCGTTAGCCTAGCTAATGCCCCTCTGATGCTTAAGTCAATTATGGTATTTTTAGAAAAATAAATAAAAGAATTTAGACAAAAGTAAAGGGTCAAGAATGTGTACGTCGAATTTGTTGCAAAATGAAAGATTTAACTTACATGAAATATGCTTTTAGGTGTATAGGGTTCCATGATCTTGGCAAGATATCTCCTTCGAGGGTAGCCAACCAATATGCCCCCTTTCATGCTTCCAAATCTATTAGATATGGCCCTTCCCATTTGGATGCCAACTTGACTGCATTAGGATCCTTGGTATTTTGGAATGCTTTCCTAAGGACCAAGTCACATACCTGGAATTTTCTGACTTTGATTTCTTTTATTGTATGCTTTGGAGTTCCTTTGTTGGTGAGCAGCAATGTGTATCCTGGCAAGATCCCTGAGTTCATCGATAGTGTTGAGATCTTGGGCTAGGATCTCATTGATTTTCTTCTGATTATGGAATTGGTATCTTGCCGTTGGGATCACAACTTAAGTTGGGATCATGGCCTCTGTTCCGAAGACCACATAATAGGGAGTCTTAATTGTGGTTGTTTTAATGTAGTCCTATTTGCCGATTGGACGAAAGGAAATTGTTCAGCCCATCTTCCTTTCTTTTTGTGTAGCCTTTTCTTCAAATTGTTGATTATTGTCTTGTTGCGGGATTCTGCTTGACCATTAGCTTGATGTTGAGCAGGCGTGAACGTTATCATTTTAATTCCCCAACTCGTGCAAAAGCCTCTAGTTCTTTTGCTTATGAATTGGGATCCATTATCACATATGATTTTGGCCGGGATCTAAATCTTAGGATATTATGTTTTATGAACGAGACTATCTCCTTGTCTCTATCTTGAACAAAGCCTTCAACCTCTATCCATTTGGAGAAATATTTTTTCGCTACTAGCATGAAGATCTTTCCACCGGGAGCCTTTGGTAACTTGCCAACTATATCCATTCCCCATTTCATGAATGGACAAGAGGAGATGATAGGGTGTAGAGGTTCCATCGGTTGATGAAGGATGTTGCTATGTATTTGATAAGCATCACATTTTTATGCATGTAAGAAGGCATCCTTTTTCATTGTTCTCTAGTAGTACCCTATCCTTAATATTTTTTAGCATAAGGATCTTCCCCCAATGTGGTTGCCGCAATCTCATCCATGTATTGTCTTTTAGTACTTTTCCAGCTTCGTGATCTTTAAACATCTTAGACATGGACCTGTCATGGAGTTCTTGTATAACTTCCCTTCGATCATCAAAAAGCATGAGACCCTCATCTTGAAGGCTATGTCATTTTTTTCTCTTTTGGGATTGTGTCATTTCGAAGGTATTTTACAATCGGTTTGGTCTAGGATCTAGAGCATCTCGAAGGATCCTAATTATTTTGATCAAGATCCCGATTGTTAGGATCTTGAAAACGGGGTTAAGGATTAGGATCCTCAATTGCTACAATGTTGGCCATCTGATCATGATCGTCAGTATCCTCTAGTCTTTTGGCATGATCTTCAACTGTCTGGATCATCACATGGATTATTGGGATCCTAGGTTGGCTACCATGTCTGCTTTAGAGTTTTCTTCTCTATGAATTTGGTTTAGGCTAAAAGTCTCAAATTTAATGTTGTTGCATAAGAAGGCTTCCTTTAAGTGTGACGGAATGGGAATGATTTCCATCCTATCTCTATATTGTGGAATATGTTCTTCGGGATATGTGGTTACATCGTAAGGCTTCATGCTAGGATTTGGGAAGCGCTTTCAAACTTCAATGTCGTCAATCGAGGGGATGAATCTCGATATCATGTGACTGGTCGGGGATGCTTCCGGTATAAATTGGACCACCCCCGGTACACTTGAGATCATCTGTCTTAGTAGTTGGAGTTCTTTGCCCATGAATAGACTTATTTATGCATCAAGATCCAAAGAGTTAGTATTAATAGTGTTAGTATTGAAGAAGTTACTGATATTTCTGTTATTTGGGGTATAGAAGGTTTCGTTAAGATCCTAGGTCACAAGAGTTTGGATGTTTGGGATCGCTCCCTCGTTTGGGATAGTAAAAGATATTGGAGCTATTGATTCCTGATATTTGCCTATGGATCCTGTATTGTTGAAATTCAGAATCCTTGGTTGTAAAATTAACGGTGTCGTCTCCTGGGGTTTACAGATCTCTGACCTTATCCGTTTTACTTCCTTAAGTAGTGTTATATTGTCTTCCTGTTGCTGAGCCACCTGTTGTGTCAACAAACTTCATCATGGAGAAGAGTTCCTTATTAGAGACTGAGGAAGGAGGATCTTGGGACCCTAGGGATCCTGGAACTATTGTTACATAAAGTGACCCTCTTAAACTTGAAGGATCTGCAATCATATTTTCTTTCTACCACAACCAATGTTACTACCACGGTGATGTGTGCCTACTGCAGTCTGAAGATAAAGAAGTTATTCTGAAATCAGAGTGAACCGCAACTACTACTACCGCAATGCGGACCTTTTTGTTACATCAACTGGCTTAACATGTTAGCTTTACTTTGTCCTGTGAACCTTGCATGGTCACTTAAGTCAGTAGTTTATTATTGTTTATTCAAGATGTAACTTTTTGAGACTCTATAAATAGAGTTTTCGTCTTCTTGTAATCTCACCAACCATAACAATCTTTCTGAACATTCACTTTGAGATACTAAGATCAATCTATCATATCTCTATCTTATCTTATCTAATATTCGAGATCCTATTCACTTTAAACTGATCACACATACTAACTTGTGTTTGAATGCAAACCTCGTTATGAATAAGTTTAGTGTATACTTCATATAACTTGTTGTCATTTATATTTCCTTTACTTTGTAGCACTTTATATTTCCACAACTAACTATCTAACAACTCTAACTTATTATTGTTGAGCTTACATGATCCTTTGATATTAACTTATTCCGCAACCATTACCTTGTACAAATGTTTCTTCAAGTGTTTCTCAAAAGTTTTTCTCTCAATAATTGGTATCAGATCCAAAGTGGTTGCTTTTTAAACAAAACTCTGATTTTCAAAAGCCATCTATGCCACTAAAGCTCATTCTTAAAAAACAAAAAAAAAAAAACAAAGGAAAAATTACACAAGCTTTATCGTTGAACGTTTCGAATAGTGTTGGAGGCTCGAACGGAGCACCAATACTTGTTGCACATGAATACTACCATTGGTCCTAAAGAATGGAAAGGTATCTTAAGAGACTCGGAAATGATGTTTGGAGATTAGTGAAAGAAGGACCCCGAGTCCCTATTCTTACTCCTGTTCAAACAGATGGTGCTCAAGAATGACTGGGTGGAGGTCAAGCTGCAATGAATTGACCAACCAAAGATGATCTTGAAAAAAATGGAAATGATGATATAGCTTTGCATGAAATATCTTACGGCGTAGCTCCAGACACCTTTGACGTCATCATCAACTTCAAATCTACTAAGGAGATTTGGGATGTGCTCAAAAATCTCTATCAAGGTTTTGAACAAGCTCAGGATAAGAAACTCAGCACTGCTCTCAATGAGTTTAACAACTTTAAAGCTCTTCTTGGTGAAAGTCTTGATGACTCGTTCAAACGATTTAATCTAATCATCACGAAGTTATCAAATGTCGGTACAGTTCGAAGCAACCATGAAACAAATCTACAGTTTCTTAATGGTTTGGGAAGACATTGGTCTACCGCAAAGATGATTGTGCAAGGAGATAGAAAGATTCATACTTTGTATTTATTCAAGCTATACGGAGAACTGCAGGCACAAGAATCAACTGTGCTGAAAGTTTGTGGTGATCTCGGTGGTCCACTTGCCCTAACAGCTCAAACCCCATAACTCAAAACCTCACAGTACTCATATCCTACCGAATCATCCTACCCACTTTCATATGACAACCCACCGCAGGCATATGAAGTAGATGCTGAAATGGATGATGAAGAAGAATTCCAAAATGACATTGCCCTGGTTAGTCAACAATTCAATCGATTACCACAAACCTCATTTTGAAAAAATTAGCAGTTTACCAAACCACCATTCAATCTCAACTTCAATTCACAGTCTAACCACTCATGATATTGTGACAACCCAAAGTTGTTCAATCGCCGTAACCCGTTTCGTCCGTAAAACTTGTCTTAAGAGAATTGTTCCGATTTCGTATTTGGATAAGGTCATTTAATTTAAGGCTTTTATTTTGACCTTGTAAGCATCCAAACACGTTAGAAACACATGAAAACGCGCCAAATTAATAATTAGAAAAATTTTAGTTTCGACCATATCGGGTTACGACAACTTAATCGGGTGCGACCAAAAGCCCCGGTTAACGTCGGTATCGGGTAGAATTCCACCGTGTCTCGAATTCAAACCATATTTAAAGTGGATTAAGCCTCATTTGAAACCTTTTCACTCTCTCTCTCTAACCTCTCTCCTCAAATCCAACTTGTTGATCCAAAATCACTCATTTATAGCTTCAAATCACCAAGCTAACTATCCTAACTCCTAGTATATCATCTTTAGCCTTCAATTTCGAGTTCAAATCATGATTTAGGACCATTTACATGTGTTTACATCCCTAGAACACTCTTGGGCTGTGAACACATAAAAATGGGGTTTTTGAGCCTTAAAACCCTTCCAAAACGCCATTGGAGCTTAGATATGGCTTAAGGACTTATTGGATTGGACTTAGAACACCTTAAACTCAATTTTTTGGGAGTAAACAAGAGTTTACTTCCCAAGAACATGCTTGGGCCGTAAACTCCAATTCATGGGTAGTAAACTCATGTTAAAGTGTTAAAATGTCATTTAAACACACCAATAGCCTTGGATTAAAATCTAGAAGCAACCACAATCGAGTTAGAAGCCTTAAACATGATGAAAATCCTTCCCTTAGGTGTTTACAGCCATAAACCCCCCAAGAATGGGTTCATGGGCCGTAAAATCCTAAAAATGGGTTAAATGGTGCCCTAAATTCACCCCTTGGCTTGTAAAAATGAGTTGAATCACATGTGATTGATTTTAGGCCACCAAAACATCAAATGAATGTGTGTAAGGAAGCTTAAGGCCGTAAACACTTAGTTTACTGCCATAAACACCTCAATTAGTCCCTATCATGTTCACAATTCATTCCAATGCCTTGAAACCAATTCTAGCATCACCCCTAAAATGTTACAAGGCGATTTAGCACTTTAGAACACCCCACCATGAGTTTACGGGCGTAAAATCATGGGGAGTGGTCATTAGGGCCGTGAACGCCCTTGGGAGTTTACTCTTGAAGAGTAAACTTCATATCCACTCATTATACTTCATTATATGTCACCCGGGTCACTCCAAACACTTGATTTGAAGTGTTTTCGCGTCTTGGAGTGTATAATCATATCTAATTAGTGATTTAAAATCTAATTAGATACATTTGTGTATTATTTAATATTACATAGGAACCTCACTCGTATTCAAGCCTCGATTCAACGTTTAGCATCCTAGTCGACACATTTCCTCGTCCGGTGAGTTCATACCCATACCGTTTTTCAATGGTTTTTCAATGTTTTCAGGGGGGGGGGGATACAGGCAAAAGTATAGGAATATCTTGTGCTTAAACATTATTATTTCATTTGAAATGTTTCATATTTCACTTGCTTTTAACAATTGAAACCGTATTAACCAACTGTTTGACTTGCAAAATCAGTTATATACTGATTTCGTATTTTATTACATAAAGTTATATTATATACTTCACAAATGATTTGTTCCATATCATTATTGTTAAAAGCATTAGATTAGTACATATGTTTTGTCCTCGGTAACACTCCACAGAGATACGTGAGTGGAGGATCGTCTTTATAAATAGAATTTATATAGGATTTTCCACATTATTACTTGAAGATTTGTTATTCCTATAAATTGGAGACACGTCCTCGGAGAACACTCCATAGAAATACGCGAGTGGGGGATCGCCTCTGTAACCAGAATCTCTTAGATAGGGAGCGTGACTTGAGTGTATAGATCTATACGGTGCTGATTACCCCGCACCTGGCTGCTAGCTACAGCCGAACCGAAAGGTTCAAGGGTGACGAAGGTCATAAAATGATTTGGACTACTTATTGCCATATCTAGTCTATCGTATGGTTATGGAACTCGCAATTTGGACAACAGAGATTTACTTGTTAGTAATAATGATTATAGTAAATTAATAAACTTTGAAATTAGTTTACTATGTTGATAGTTTTATATACGTGTTACAACTAACATAAACTTCACAAGGATAACCGGGTTTTCAGTATACATCTTTTACATTAGATTTCGGATTGGTAACCAACTTTTGGGAAAATATAGGATTTTCCTGGGGAAGCATTTGTACATAACCAGATTTGTGTAATAAACCAGATAACTAAACTTTACAACTCACAAGGGCAACCGGGTTTTCAGTAAACATCTTTTACATCACATTTAGGATTGGTAAACATTACTATTAAAGAAAATATGGGATTTTCTTGGATTCGTAACATTTTCAGAAACAGAAAGGAACTTGTACATTTTCAGAAAACAAAACCACTTATGAACTCACCAGCTTTATGCTGATTTTTAAACTGCTTGTATTCTCAGGTTCTCTTTAGACAGGTATTCCCACGTTCTTTTGCAGAAGACGGAGCGTATGGAGTCACGTCTTTCTTTTGTTTAACTTATGTATCTATGAAACTTGTATCACTTTACTTTTAAACAAATGTAATGAAATCTATGTGATGTAATGTTTTGTGTTTACTTCGCTTACTACGTACATTGGTTATGATATTCAACATGAAGTCACCTCCACCCCGGAACGTTTCCTCCCTGGGTTTCGGGGTGTGATAGATTGGTATCAAAGCCCTTGTTTATATTGAACTGAGTATACCCAACCTTACATGGTATAAGGCTATAAACATAAAGGGGCCTAAGTGCTCTGAACTAAAAGTATACTTCAAAATATAAGTATTTTCAAAAACATACAAGTATACCTAACCGTCAAGATTCGTAACTAAAAGTAGAACAAAACATAAGTAAATTGGTGTTGGACGCTGCGGTTAAACCTGGGCAGTTATGTAGTCGTGTCTAGGATCAATGTAGCCTGATCAACTATATTCATTTGAGACACGACCAACATGTGCCTGGGAGTGACTGTGGTGTTCAGCATGCCTAAAACTTACCCAAATACCCCAAACAACGAGCTGTCATCGCAGCGAATCATGAAATACTATGGGAGTATTTCTAGATCCAACTTTGTTGTAGAAAATTCTCATTCAAGAATTGCACCTCGATCATTCTTTTAGCGATAGTTATCTGCCTTGATAATTTATTCCTGCTTTATTGCTTAATAGAATTATATGTCTGTCATAAAGAGATATCCCTTGTTTCATACCTTTTGATTTAATTCAGAGGACTTACCATCCTCTTTTTCCTAATCATTTTAGATCGAAATGTCTTCAAAGAAAGGACCCAGTTCAAGGAACAACGACCCTCCGTCACCACCGTCATCTCAATTCGACCCTGTGATGTTCCAGCTGGCTGTTTCTGCCGCAGTAACGGCTACAATGACGCTATTGTACCCTAACAGGTTCGGTGGGCCAAGATATAACCCCTACCCCCAAAACCGTGAAAATGTTCAGGAGCATCAGAATGAGTATGATAAGAGTAATAAGGTTATCTGAAAAAAAAAAAAAAAAGCGAAAGGGTCAGAGTTCCCAAGGACCCTCCAAGAGGCATGAAAATGTGGCAGTTCAAGCTGCCACTGCTCCTGTTGTTGCGTCTACAGTTCAAGCACCTGGCACTAGGTATGTTGGTAACCACCCTTGGTGCGAAAGATGCAGTTATCATCATCATATCCCTGGCCCATGTCGCGAGAAGATTTGCATCCACTGTGGCAAGAAGGGCCACCTTGCTCGAAACTACAGAACACTAGTCCAACAACCCGATCAAGCTTCTGGATCAAGTATCGAATAGGTCTGCTATAGGTTTGGAGAAATTGGGCATTTCAAGCGAAACTGCCCAAAAGCAACAACCACCAACAACGCCGGAATGGTTTTAGCTATGAAGCAGGAGGAGGCAGCCGCTGATCCCACCAACGTCGCGGGTACATTTCTTTTCGACAATTCTTATGCTCGCATCCTTTTCGAATCTAGTGTCAAGAAAGTTTTATTAGTTATTCATTCAATTATCTTCATAAACATAGTCCTTGTCTAATAACCGAAACATTTACCGTCGAAATGGCTAGCGGCGAGAATGAGTGAGCTAATGATTAATTCCTAAGTTGTACCCTTACCTTGAGTAATCATTCTTTCCTCATTAACCTAATGTCAGTTTCACTAAAAAGCTTTGATGTTACCCTTGACATGTATCGATTGAGTCACGATCGTGTTGATATGCTTTGTTATGAAAAGCTATTCATCTCAATCTTCCCTATCACCAGACCCTCATGATATATGGTGACAAGCTTCGCTCAAATCTTCACATCATTCCCTGCATCAAAGCTCGAAAGCTTCTGCGAAAGGAGTGTCAGGTATCCCTAGTCCATGTAATCAGCAAGAAACAAGAAGTTAAAGACCTCGAGAACGTCCCCGAAGACTGTAATATTCCTGATATTTTTCCCGAAGAGCTCCCGAAAATTCCTCCCGAACGTCAAGACGAGTCTCGTATCAACTTAATTCCTGGAACTACCCCCGTAGCCAAACCTTCGTATCGTTTTGCTCCAGCAGAAATGCAGGAGTTATTTAGTCGGCTTAATGAGTTGACCATCAAAACCGATATCCTCTTTCGTGAATAGATGACTTCTTCGATAAATTTCAGGGAGCCAGCTACTCCTCAAAGATAGACCTTAGGTCAAGACACCATCAGCTACGAGTTCATGAGAGTGATGTTTCAAAGACAGTATTCAGGACTCAATATGATCACTATAAGTTTGTAGTGGTACCTTTCAGTCAAACCATTTTTCCCTGGTCATGTAGTAGGCGATGAACACATACGCGTGGATCCTCCTAAGATAGAAACAATAGAGAATTGGTCGGCACCAAAGACACTCATAGAAAACCTATCAATTTTTGGGTTTCGCCGGCTATTATCGCAGACCCATTCAGGAATTTTTCCAAAATCATCAAACCCTTAACCACTTCGACACAGAAAGGTTCACCCTTTTGTTGGAGTAAAAAGTGAGATACATCATTCCATGCATTGAAGTAAGACTTATGCATCACACCTATCCAGTCCCTGCCAGAAGAAACAGAGGTTTTCATTATCCTTTGTAGTACATCCAATCAGAGTTTACATTATGTGCTTAGGCAGGAAGGAAAAGTTATCGTTCACGCTTTGAGTCAAACAAAAGGCACACGAAGTTAACTACACAACTCACGACTTGGAATTTGGAGTAGCAGTTCCTACACTGAAGAATAAGAGACATGATCTCAATGAACCAAGTACGCGAATTTCACTAACCATAAGAGACTACAGCATATCTTCGACCAGAAAGACATAAACATGAGGTGCCCTTAGCCGAAAGGAAAACATAGACAGCAAGACTAAGACATTGACAATGACCACCTATCCTTGTTTACTCGCTCAGATCTGTGAAGCCTAGTCAGAAAACCCTCGGGATTGCTCCAGCAGCCCGCGATACCCGAATGGAAATAGGAGATGACTATCATAGATTTCATCATCAAGTTACCCAGTTTTCTCGAGTGAGTACAATACCATTTGGAAAATGTCGATCATTCGATAAAAATCCGCTCACTTCCTTCCAATCAAAGAATCATTGAAGATGGAAAGACTCACACGAACCCACATCCAAGAAGTAGTCCGACTGCATAGTATACCTGCGTCCATTATCTCTGGTTGAGATAGCAAGTTTACCTCAAGATTTAGGCAGATTCCTTCAGAAAAGTCATGGAACCAAGCTAGACATGAGTGCAACTTATCGTCCTCAGACAATTGAATGGAGTGAGAAAGTTATTCAAATCATGAAAGACATACTGGGAGCACGTGTCATAAATTACCGAGCGACTTGAGATACCCCTTTACCATTGATCGAGCCCTCGTATAACAACAGTTATCGCACCAATATCCAGACTGCACCATTTGGAACCCTCTACAGTCAAAAGTACAGATTCCATCATATTAGACTGAGGTAGGAGACACGCAGTTAGCCAAGAGTCGATCCCCCAGTAGTACCCTCACTGGTTCTGAAATCATCCGCAAAACCATCAAGAAGATCATCCAGATCCGAGAATGATTGAAAGCTTCATGAGATCGACAGAAGAGTTACACTAATATACAATGTAAACCTCTGGAATTCCAGGCTGGAGATCGTGTCCTGTTAATGGTCTCGCCCCGGAAGAACATGATACACTTTGGAAAGCACGGAAAACTCAACTCGTGGTACATTAGACCCTTCGAGATCCTCGTTAGGATCGATCCCGTAGCCTTCAAACTTCGAGTACCTTCAGAACCTAGCAACGTTCATCCTGTATTTTGCGTCTCTATTCTTAACAAAATACCTAAACTTCCTGGACGAACAAATGGAGAATCATAGATCGAGAAATCAAACATACGAAACCAAGCTGTATCCCGATAGTGAAGGCTCGCTGAAATGTCGAGCGGAAACCTGAAATCACTTGGGAACGTAAAGGAATCGATGAAGCAAATATATCCGCACCCCTTTTTCCATAACTTGTATCTTAATCATTAAATTTTGGGACGAAATTCCCTCTAACGGGGGGATAATGTGACAACCCAAAGTTGTTCCATCGCCGTAACCCGTTTCGTCTGTAAAACTCGTCTTAAGCGAATTGTTCCGATTTCGTATTTGAATACGGTCATTTAATTTAAGGCTTTTATTTTGACCTTGTAAGCATCCAAAAACATTAGAAACACATGAAAACGCCCCAAATTAATAATTAGAAAAAAATTAGTTTCGACCATAGCGGGTTACGTCAACTTAATCGGGTGCGACCAACAGCCCCGGTTAACGTCGGTATCGGGTAGAATTCCACTGCATCTCGAATTCAAACCATATTTAAAGTGGATTAAGCCTCATTTGATGCCTTTTCACTCTCTCTCTAACCTCTCTCCTAAAATCCAACTTGTTGATCCAAAATCACTCATTTAAAGCTTCAAATCACCAAGCTAACTATCCTAGCTCCTAGTATATCATCTTTAGCCTTCAACTTCAAGTTCAAATCATGATTTAGGACCATTTACATGTGTTTACGGCCCTAGAACACTCTTGGGCCGTGAACACATAAAAATGAGGTTTTTGAGCCTTAAAACCCTTCCAAAACACCATTGGAGCTTAGATATGGCTTAAGGACTTATTGGATTGGACTTAGAACACCTTAAACTCAATTTTTGGGGAGTAAACAAGAGTTTACTGCCCAAGAACATGCTTGGGCCGTAAACTCTAAGTCATGGGTATTAAACTCATATTAAAGTGTTAAAATGCCATTTAAACACACCAATAGCCTTGGATTAAAATCTAGAAACAACCACAATCGAGTTAGAAGCCTTAAACTTGATGAAAATCCTTCCCTTAGGTGTTTACATTCGTAAACCCCCCAAGAATGGGTTCCTGGGCCGTAAACTCCTAAAAATTGGTTAAATGGTGCCCTAAATTCACCCATTGGCTTGTAAAAATGAGTTGAATCACATGTGATTGATTTTAGGCCACCAAAACATCAAATGAATGTGTGTAAGGAAGCTTACGGACGCCAATTCTAGCATCACCCCTAAAATATTACAAGGCCATTTAGCACTTTAGAACACCCCACCATGAGTTTACGGCCGTAAACTCATGGGGAGTGGACATTAGGGCCGTGAACTCCCTTAGGAGTTTACTCTTGAAGAGTAAACTCCATATCCAAGCATTATACTTCATTAGATGTCACCCGGGTCACTCCAAACACTTGATTTGAAGTGTTTTCGCGTTTTGGAGTGTATAATCGTATCGAATTAGTGATTTAAAATCTAATTAGATACATTTGTGTATTATTTAATATTACATAGGAACCTCGCTCGTATTCAAGCCTCGATTCGACGTTTAGAATCCTAGTCGAAACATTTCCTCGTCCGGTGAGTTCATACCCCTACCTTTTTTCAATGGATTTTCAATGTTTTCAGGGGGGGGGGGATACAAACAAAAGTACAGGAATATCTTATGCTTAAACATTATTATTTCATTTGAAATGTTTCATACTTCACTTGCTTTTAACAATGGAAACCGTATTAACCAACTGTTTGACTTGCAGAATCAGTTATAAACCGATTTCTTATCTTATTACATAAAGTTATATTATATACTTCACAAATGATTTGTTCCATATCATTATTGTTAAAAGCATTAGATTAGTACATATGTTTTGTCCTCAGTAACAGTCCACAAAGATACGCGAGTGGAGGATCGTCTTTATAAATAGAATTTATACAGGATTTTCCGCATTATTACTTGTAGATTTGTTATTCCTATAAATTGGAGACACGTCCTCAGAGAACACTCCACAAAGGTATGCGAGTGGAGGATCGCCTCTGTAACCAGAATCTCTTAGATAGGGAGCGTGACTTGAGTATATAGATCTATACGGGGCTGACTACCCCGCACCTGGCTGCTAGCTACAGCCGAACCGAAAGGTTCAAGGGTGTCGAAAGTCATAAAATGATTTGGACTACTTATTGCCATATGTAGTCTATCATATGGTTATGGAACTCGCAATTTGGATAACAGAGATTTACTTGTTAGTAATAATGAAGATAGTAAAATAATAACCTTTGAAATTAGTTTACTATGTTAATAGTTTTATATACGTGTTAAAACTAACATACACTTCACAAGGATAATCGGGTTTTCAGTATACATCTTTTACATTACGTTTCGGATTGGTAACCAACTTTTGGGAAAACATAGTATTTTCCTGGGGAAACATTTGTACATAACCAGATTTGTGTAATAAACCATATAACTAAACTTTACAATTCACAAGGGCAACTGGGTTTTCAGTAAACATCTTCTACATCACATTTAGTATTGGTAAACATTACTATTATAGAAAATATGGGATTTTCTTAGATTCGTAACATTTTCAGAAACAGAAAGGAACTTATACATTTTCAGAAAGCAAAACCACTTATGAACTCACCAGTTTTATGCTGATTTTTAAACTGCTTGTATTCACAGGTTCTCCTTAGACAGGTATTCCCGCGTTCTTTTGTAGAAGACGGAGCGTATGGAGTCACGTCTTTCTTTTGTTTAACTTATGTATCTATGAAACTTGTATCACTTTACTTTTAAACAAATGTAATGAAATCTATGTAATGTAATGTTTTGTGTTTACTTCGCTTACTATGTACATTGGTTTTGATATTCAACATGAAATCACCTCGACCCCGGAACGTTTCCGCCCTGGGTTTCGGGGTGTGACAGATATCCTCGAAACCCTCACGATTCACTGCAACCTCATAATGCACATCATTCCAAAGAGGCACCACAGTCGAGTAAACCATCTGACTTTGGTACCTCAACTGAAGAGAAAAATGAAATCGTCATCTGTCACAACTGTCATAAAGAGAGTCACTTTTCCAAATATAGCAAAGAAAATGTGGTTAAGGACAAGGAATTATATCTTAGAATGGCCGAAGAAATGTAAGAAAAAAGAAAAGGCAAGAGCATATGTTGCTCACATGAAAAGAGATTATCAGGTGTGGTCATCCGGAGATGATGATGAAGATTTTGACAACATCAAAGGAAAAGGGAAGATATGCATGGTGGCAACTTCTAAAGAGGACGGATCGACGAAGTTGGAAAGAAACTACTGCTACATGGCCAAAGATGGAACCCTCATCATCGTCGAGCATGTAAAAATCATGATACATTCTAATAATTTCAGAATGCATGATTGTGAACCATACTTAGAAAGACTTAATGACACATATGCTGCCGTCCTTACAGACTATAACAAAGCACTAGATGAAAAGAATACAGCGTCACAAGAGCTATATCACATGAGAGGAAGACTTGAGGATAAGAGACTTAAAGTTTATAAGATAGAAAATGATATGTTGTTAGAAAACGATGCTAGGATGTTGAATGAATCTCAGTTAGATATTGCTTTAAATCAAATGGATTTAGCGTAGAAAGAAATCGTACGTCTGAATCAATTAATAGAAAAGCTCTTTAAGGAATCTGAAGCAATTGAAAACTTAGTTAATAATGGGAATGTATACAACACATATAATTGGGTATGGTCCGATGGGTACTCGACTAATGAGGACTCAACTCCTCGATTCAATGTTGATCGACCATATGTCCCACCGGATTGTGAGGTTCATTATCCAGTTAATGATAAAACGTTTCCTAAAGACATAAGATGCCACTTCGGTCGACTTCGTGAACTAAGTAACAATTGTGTCATTGAGGAAATCCTTCCTGAATCTTCGAGTTATCCAAGTGATCAAATACTCATTATTGGCACAATTTGTCCTGATTCTCAGTCTTCTTCAGATGTAGATGAAGAAATCATTACGGAAGGACTAGAAGTACTTGTAAATTGTCCATCCTTTCCTTCTATAATGTGTCCCAATGATGAACTATCTTTAACATACTTTGCGGTTGTCTAGTCATCCATACCACAAACCATAGTCAAAAGCACAGTGACCATTCAACAAATCCTTCATGAATTACCAATTGAAAATTTTAAATATGGTCAATGTTCACAGACTCCTGAACTCTCTAGTTTAGATGACTCAAGTCCTCATTTTTCAAAACAGTCAAAGGACTTCAAGAAACCGCAGTTAAACATTTCTGACTACGGTTCTCCAAAAACACAAAAAAATTTGGTTTTCAAAAAAGAGCTCAGGTCCTGAGGTAAAAAGCGGGATACTAACTACAAGAAAAAACTTTCAAAACAAGCCAAATTTTCAAATCAAAAAGGTTTCGAAAAATCCACCGCTGCTAAAAATCCTTCAAAAAACACCGCAATCAAAGGATCAAACAAAAAGGAATGTACAGTAACAAAAACTTTTTCAAACACTCCTGCAAAATCCCAAAAGAAAGTCACATCTTTTCAAAAGTATTGTTTTCAATGTTATACCTTAAATGATCCAAAGTGGAAAGGCATCTTACCAACTCCTCAACCATCAAAATCACATCAATCCGTTAAGAAGTCAAAACCTAGGAGTAATTCATGTGCCAAAACATTTTCAAATCCTAAGGGAACCGCAGACAAAACCCACCCACTCATTGGTCACCAGACTCACACTACATCCACCAGACCATTGCCCCAGTACGGTGTCTGGATAAACAAGAAACATATTTCCTTTGGATTCTATTTGCTGAAAAAGTCTCATCTAGTCCAACCTCGTAACATCCCAAAAGTTACCAAACACCCAGGACTAGGTCTAAAAACTGACACGAAAACTGTTCTTAAGACTCATGTGCATGCATCCAGTAAGAAAGTGTCACACCCCAAAACCGAGAACGACGGAATACGTTCTGGGGTTGAGGACGTCCTATACAGTATCACAACAATGCATAATAGTAAAGACAAGCAACAACACCCATTGCATTAATATAATAATTGTAATACAAGCGTGTTCTGTACAGTTTATTAGACACCAAAAGTATAATTAAAATAAAGATGAGTCTTATATGTGGTCCATCTTCTCAAAAGTTGCATCTATACCTGTCTACTGATGACCTGAGAATACAAGTTATTATGAAAGCGAGTATCAGAATAAAGTTAGTGAGTTCATAAGTATTTAGCGTCATTGCTTGTATAAAAGTGTTTACAATCATGTAATATAATAACTATTATCAATGTTTGAAAATAGTATGATCCCTAGAAAATCCTATATTTTCCAGTAAAAGTAGTCTTCTAGCAAGACCCAGTTATTTGTATGTTTGATCCTTTGAAAATGTACAAGTTTTTCCAGTGAAACTATCAGTATGAAAATATATTTTTAGACTTCATTCATGTAAAGTAAATGGGAAAATAATGTTTTACCCCAGCAGTGTCACTGCCAGCTGAATGTAATAAACATGCAGACTCCAGGTAGCATTAAATGTACAATACACCTCGGGGATTCTGTTTTGCCTTTAATTCTTAATGTGTTAATTAAAGTTCCGAAAGTGAACTATATGTAACCATGCTGATTGACGATCGAATAACTAATGACCCTCCAGGTCACACGTAGTATGGTGACATTTTATCACCCCTGGGCCTAGTCGGCTCGGACTGTAGCTAGCAGTCGGGATGTGGGAGTGTCTGTCTTGTATAGATCTTTACACATAATTCCCGCTCTCCTTCCAGGAGACTCTGGTCACACGGTGATACCACAGTGAAATGTCGTATCCAGAAGTAGTATGTCACATTTTGTTTTAGTATATTCTCTTGTATTGGTGTATAATGTACTTTCTGGTATAATGTATAGTGTGTTCTCTTGTATAGTATATAGTATTCTCTTTGCATAGTATTTAGCATGTATTGACTCATAACTATATAACTATAGTAAGTCTCATGGTAATAGTAGTAATGAGTGATAATCCTTAACTATACCTTTTATAGTTAGATAGAAATGTTAGTTGCATGCCTTCGATACACAAAGGTATTGAACTGAAGTGAAGACATTTATATCCAACACAAATATATGTAATATATAACTAAGAATTCAACAACAGTCGGACAGATAACAATATACCCTAAGTCCACAATCAAACAAGAACAGGAAGTAAGGTGAGCTATCAGTCCTAAGTCCTTCAAGTCTTACTTATATAAATATATTGCTGTAGATATGGTTTGGGAACAAAATAAGTTTAAAATAGTTTGGAAGTATTTTTATAACAATTTAACATGAAAAATGAGTTTGATAAACATTTAAAGCAGTTTTCTTGGCAAATCAGTTAAAAGTATAACAAATCCTTTTGGTTGCAAGTTAAAAATCACATGTGATTGATACTATAACTTGATTGATTCAAATTTTATCCCCCCTCCCATAAAATCATTTATAACATTTAAAAGGTTGATTAAGGGGTATGAACTCACCTGCAGTGAGTGGATTTGATGGAAGTGTCGGGTAGGATGCTAGGTGTCAAGTGAGGACTTGAATACACACACGGATCCTATGTAACTTGTAGTGAGACATAAATGTATCAAATTAGTTATTTAGTCACTAATTTAGTAAGTAAAGACACTCTAATGCATGAAAACACTTTTCTTCAAGTGCTAGAAGTGCTACGGGTTGCATCTAAGGAGTGTATGGTCTCACTATGGAGTTTACACCTCAAATGGTCACCCTATATGTGTTTACGGTTGAGGGACCATTTCCCCCATGCGTTTATGGCCGTAAACTAATGGGAATGGTGCATTTGAGTGTTTCAAGGTCTCATGCTTCACAAAGAAGGGTTCTAGGTTTGAATCAAAGGCTTAGGAAGCGGTTAGGGCTCGATATGGCACTCCCTTGGAGTTTACGGTCGTAAACCCAAGAGTTTACGGCCGTAAACCCTTGGCCACTTCATCCTTTTCATGTTTTGTGGTTATTAGTGTTGGGTTTTAGTATTCTAACACTCCTATGGTGTACATGCAACCCTATAAACCTTGGATCTATGTTTTCTCTATTATACATGCAAATATTAAATATTCCAAGGTTTGATCCTAACAAGCATATTATGAAGCACCTATACTACAAAGTTCTAGTTAGATGACATACCTTTTGATGTAGCTTGATGTCTTCAAGCTTCAACAGCTTAGCCCTAAGAGTGTGGAAGCCTCAAGTGGAATCACAAATCACCAAAACACCCTGGAAGCACTTGAGAGAATATGTATGCACACTAAAATTGGCCCAGTCTTATGTCCTCACACACTAGTGCCATTTCTTGTTCCAAAGGCCTCTTTATATAGTATGGACCATTAAGGTTACATCCATGTAAGCCCTAATACCCATGACCTTTCATTTCATAGGATCCTGGGTTGAAAGTTCACGGACTATCCATGATAGCTTAGCCCAACCTAAATGAACTTGGCCCATTCCATATATATATATATATATATATATATATATATATATATATATATATATATATATATATATATATATGAGTCCATATTTAATTAGTTCCTTTTTGTCACTTAATTAATTCTTGATCAATACTAATTAAATAATATTATTCCATATTAATATATTAGAACTTATAATATATTAATATAAATCATAAATATACTATTCTCAAAAGACTGTCCATATAAACTGTGTCGGTGAAGTGCAACCCAAATGGACCATGTCGGGTCGGGTCAAGTACATACCAAATATAGTTATGGACTTAGACATTAATCCAATAGTCTCCTACTTGGATAAGTCTAAAACTATTATTGAGTATGACATCAAAACCTAACTGGCAATCGTAGCTCTTAAAGCCACTGTCGAACTCTGACCTTTGTCAATGACTTGTCCACCAGATAAGGGTTCATATATTCCTCCATTCTAGATATCATATGGACTAAGACATGGATTATAATCATTCTATCTGTCCATTTGTTGTTTCTCGATTTCCGATTTATGTTGACTGACTGATTGAACAAATCAAACCAGTTCTGGATTGGCCAAGCACTCACATGTGTCATCACTAAATCATCGAGGGGCCCATAGATATCACTTTTATCCCGAAGGTAAAAGGAATGGATAAACTTCGACTCATATGGCTTGTTCTACTACTTGGTGAATCATACACAAAGGCACGTTTAATAACATCGAGTTACCGAATGCGTTTTTGTGCAATCAATGTACAACCAACTCATAGTAACAACTCATATCTCTAGATTTGAAGAATATAAGATATTATCGTCTCATGATCACTCGTGATAAAATCCATGAAGTGATTCAGATGAGCGTGGGTTGAATCCAATACTCAGAACTTATGAGTACTCATGAATGTTGTAGCACAACTTTGTCCACCAAGATGGACCTCTACAAGCCAACTCATGACAGTCTTGTTTCATATCTACTTCCAACATATGACCGACTGTGGATGGTTTGAATAACTTAGTCATTCCGCAAGAATAACCTAGTTATTATGGAAGTCAAAACATACAAAGTGAAACACAAGAATAAATGAATCAAATATGGTATCAAACCCTATGAATATAAATAAACCACATTTATTTATCACCATACTGATTACTCATTATTCATTGTTTCAGTTTTATCAACTTTATACTTGAATTAAAAACACTAGTTGTCCCATGCTCCAATCATGTACAATATGTTTTTCTAAACAATAGCTTTGCCATACACCAAGTATGCACTCTAAGTTTATCTATGATCCTTAGTTTGTGAACTAGATTGATTGAACATAATTTCAATGACTCTATTTTCACACTTCCAAATCCTCATCGTAAGTGTAAGAATTCCGAACATTTAACGAAATATGATTAGATTTTAAACTTATATGCACTGTTCCTCTTGTAATGATTATGTACAAAGCCACAAAGACTTGGCAACAATCATTACAGAGTATTCCAATGGAGAGCAATTCCATGGAAACGATGTCTCAAATTCAAAGCACATTGCTTTGAACATGCTTCTTTCATTAAGTTTTTTAACCTTACATAGATTGTTTCCACCTATGAAGACAACTCTATATTCTCATTTTAATTACCACTTCTGAATAAGAGTTGCCTCTTTTCAGACTATGTCAATATGGTCCTTCCAATATTAACAGTATACGTCCAACTGTCCTTGACCAACCAATCTTTAGTAAACCTTAGATTGTCCTCAACAATTGCTTAATCACTTTAGTCATATACAATTCTATACATTTTTCCCCTTAAAGCCCCAAGGCATTTGGAAAATTCAGAAAGGATAAATATTATAGCACATGTAATCGATCTTGTACCCAAAGTAAATGGGACACGATTCATGATGTTTCACATAAAGACATGGTTATAGACAAGTCTTTTTCCATAATAATTTTTGTTTGTCATATTCTCAAAATTTAACTATGAAAAGGGATGTCGTAATCATAATCGAATTTTGAGAATGCAATATATAGAATTTTCTTAAGTTGAACAAATCCAACATGAAAGTCATATATATATATATATATATATATATATATATATATATATATATATATATATTGTCGACTAAAGGTGATTAAAATCTCAATATAAGCTCTTTAGAATGATTATAAACTCAATCTAAGCTTTTTAGAATTGAAATGAAGTATAATTTCCTCTCCCTTAATTATAGAAAAACAACTTTTTCAACCCCTACAACCTCACGAATTGAAACTTTTGTTTTCTATAATTAACATTGCTAACTTGCAATACTTATCATAATTATCATGCTCCCACTAGCTTTGACATGTATCCCGAAAACAGCTGGACCTCTAGAAGTCAATACTTTATTGACATTCTTACTAAAGTTCAGATTTCTGATACTAGATTGCTTTGATAAGGCTTTATCAAAATTATACACCTTATCCTAGATAGCTCACAGGTGTGTCTAAACAATTTTAGAACTATGAAAAGGGATGCCATAATCATAGTCTCAATTGTTTTGACCTTTTTCCATTTCTCATAAGTTAATGTTAGTGTGTCGGTTAACCACGCACGCTCCACTAACGACTTTGATATCTGCAAATATCACAATTGCTATATACTTAAAATCTACTTAGTGAAAGAATTTCCTCATCATCATTTTCATGAATCGGATAGAAACCTTATGACACTTAGATTTTATGGTGTATGTGTTCTTATCCATGTGAATTTGTCAAACCATAATCACAAGACTAGGTTGGTGACAAATCCTAACTCATATGGATTGAACTTGTGCAATCTTAACTCTTGCCACCTGGCAGCTCAAGGGCCTCCCATTGCTTCCAAGTAGCTATGCAAACAATTGAGAACATGTAGAACTCAAATGTATAGCCAACTTAACTGGAACGGGCACAGAAATGTCAACACGATAGGTTATAAACCTCTAGTTGTGTGCTAGTGATGAAATACATGTTTTATTCTTGATTACTTCTTGAAACCCTTTCAGGATCTTTTCGACTCCCACTGTCTCCTTGACCTATAAGACTTTCTTGCCAAATATTCAAGAGATAGTGTGGATTCTAATCAAGACAAACACTTAACACAATTAGCCTAAGTTGGTCTCTATTGTATCCAAAACATCACAACTTACAAAATTCAAATGTACAAGAGTAGAAAACCTTTTACTCTTACATTTCACTAGTGTTAATAAACCTTCTTTAAGATATGTCACTCAAGTTACATTTGTGGTGGCTTGATCAGTGCACAAGAATGCGTACTCGATCCCTTAGTCCTTCACTTGACTCACACATCCATGTGAACAAGTAATTAGTCTTAATTTTCCAATGCTCGAAAGTTATCATTCATCATACTATACAACTTGCATGATTCCAAGTTTCTAGCCAACTAAAACTTGGGTGATGAGAATCTTTCCTTATTTGGAAAATTTAGACACTACCACAAATGAAAGAATCAAATTCATATTTCCACTCTTGCTATTGATGGAATCATATAAGCAACAATTTTTTTCCTTTTCACAAATGCCATTGTAAGGATATTTTAAAATAAATAAAATCAAAATTTTTTTCCTTGTATTTTAAAAACTTTGTGGAAAAACTATCCTTACAGTGCAAAAGCACATGAAAATTTTTATTGTTATCTATTCCTAAGCAATATATCATAACTTCTAAGCAACAACTCAAAATTCTAATCACAGAACTGTAACAGCCCGGAATTTCAGGTATTGTTATATTTATGATTTTGGGTGTTTAAGAAGGGACTCGGCGAGTTGGAGCTCAGACTCGCCGAGTAGGATCGCAGATCTGGTCGCGGGTTCGCGACTGGACTCGGCGAGTCCGGATATGGACTCGGCGAGTCCGCACTGTTTAGCGAAACCCTAACTTCCTAGGTTTGGGACATATATAAGGGGCCTTATGGCCGTCATTGTTCACCCTAGTCCTTTGAGTGAAACCCTAATTCGATTGTGAGCATCTGGAGCAAGGTAGAAGACCATTATTGATCTTGGAAGTGTTATTTTGCAAGGAGGAGGAGGCTTGGTTAAGGGAACAATAGGAGAAGCCATATTCTGAGGGTTGGGGACACAGAGCAACGTTATTCAAGTAATATTTTCGAGTTGATCCCGTCCATGTTGATGTGTATATGGATTTAGGGTTTATTGAACCCTTTTGTGGCTAGATTGAGTGTTTCCTTAGTCCCCCAAGCGATTGGAACCCTATATTGGGACCCTTGGAAGTCCAGAGTGTCCCATGCCTGAGCTTTTCGGGAATCAATGGAGGTTTTGGATTGGAATCCTTATGCCTTAGGTCAAAACGTCAATTATGAGTCATAGGGTGTATTATGAGCACCGAAATAAGGACTTTACGTGATGAACCAGTCTAGGAAGGCCAGACCTATGAATTGCCGGAGCAGATCTGACCTTAGAAAGCAGTTTGAGCAGTTGCATGGCATGGACTCGCCGAGTCCGATGAACAGACTCGGCGAGTAGCTTGAAGATTGCCTCAGAATGGTCCTGTCCGGGTTATGGGTTGGATCGGTGAGTCAGGGCGAGTTAGAGAGGGTTAACAGGTGGTCTGAGTCGAACTGGGACTCGCCGAGTTGTTCTTCAGACTCGGCGAGTTGAGTCGGGGTGGCCCCGCGATTCTTCCAGGAGGAACTCGTCGAGTCAGGGGAGATACTCGACGTGTAGAAAGGGAATCTTAGAGAATTGGTGAGGACGTCTAGACTCGCCGAGTCGCCCTAGCGCTCGCCGAGTCCGGTCAAGTTGACCGTTGACCGTTGACCGTTGACCAGAGTTGACCTATGTTTGACTTCTTAGGGATAGTCAAACTTAGAAGATAAAAGTGTTAATAAGAGATGTATGATGTTACAGGGAGATTGTAGCTCGGCGGATCGAGAACGGGTGACTTTGGGATTTGCTAGCTTTCGATATTGACGAGGTGAGTCTTCTCACTATACCGTACCCGGAAGGGTTTGACTGTGTGACCGGAAGGTCGGATATGATATGTGATATATGCGCTATATGTGATAAGATAATTGTTATGCATGCTATGTATGTTTATGTGGGCCGGAAGGCATTATGTTATGGGCCGGAAGGCGTGTAATCTGGACCGTAAGGTTGGCGTGGGTAGGACCGGAAGGTTTACCCAGCAGGGACGGAAGTCCTCTGATACACATGGACCGGAAGGTCAGGGCCTGGAAAGGCGTATGTGCGTAAGTTGTATTTTGGGGAACTCCCTAAGCATTTATGCTTATAGTTGTTGTGTATGTGTTTCAGGTAATAGCGAGGACCGTGGGAAGGCGCCGGCGTGATCTGTACACACTGATAGATGTTTTGTGATCTTGGGATTCATACGATTTGTATTCTGACATGACACTTGGAATGTTTATGCCTTGTTTTGAATGAAAATACTTTATTTTGAAATGAAAAATTTGTTTGAAAATTTACGTTGTTACAAATTGGTATCAGAGCCAGGTTTGAGGGATTCGGGTGCACCTTCGGGCGTAACTGAACTCAAACCGAGGATTTGAGGAGAACTTTTAAAATAAAGGCATAAACTTTTGTAAATGATTTTGTGGTACACAAGAAAGAAGCAGTGTGTACGATCAGTCAGCGCCCGAACGGTAAAGATCCCCAAAATACCTTACAATGTTATGTTAAGAGATAAGATATGATGTGGACTATTATGCATGCTAGAAGACTAGGTATTCATGATAGGACTAGAGTGGCCTGATTTGTGATGCCTTAGTCTAGGGAAGTTTGCCGATAGGAGATGCTTTGATAGCGTGCAGATAGATAGTGCATATCAAAAGTAGAGTACTCACTATCCGGGGTTTGGGGAGGAAGATTTGGGACGAATACTGATGCGGTGTGGTCGGTAGTATTGGGCCCGTACTACCGAAGACACCGGGTCAGTGGGAGACCCAAGTAAGAATCCCTGAATATCGGAGACTGAGTAGGGTTGCGTTATCGAGTGCGATTATACTCGATGGAGTCTCTGATAGTTTTAGGTTGTATTTCAGAGACATCATGGTTAGACCACGCCACAGACCGAGTACGAGCGGTGTGAGTGACGAGGAGATTCGTCAGATGATTCATGAGGAGGTGGCTGCAGCGATCCGGGCTGAGATTCTGGAGATGTTTGGGTCTATTAAGACCACCTTGGTGGAGACTTTTGATGAGCGGTACGCCGCATTGACTGAGGCTGCAGCCACTGCAGCTACCGCAACTGTGGCCGCTGCCAGGCCACAGGGGGGTGACTCGTTGCTGTTTCGGGAGTTCAGCAACACGAAGCCACTTGAGTTTGATGGGACGCAGGATCCGATTGCTGCGATGAGGTGGATCGCTGATATTGAGGGGTGCTTCTACACTTGTTCATGTCCGGAGCATCTGAGGGTACGGTTCGCTTTGAACCAACTCCGTCTGGGAGCGAAGGATTGGTGGAAGTTCGTGACGGCGAACTTCACTTTGGCAGAGATTTCAGCAGTGACATGGGAGAGGTTTACCTCTATGTTCAGAGACGAGTACGTTCCCCCGGTGGAGAGGGAACGATTGGTTGAGGAGTTCTTGACCCTCAAGCAGGGTACTGATTCGGTTGCGGTGATCACGCGGAAGTTTCATGAGAGGGCGATGTTCTGCTCCGAGCTGGTGTCCACAGAGCAGGCTCGGATGAGCCGGTACTTGGGTGTTTTGAGGAGGGATATCCAGGAGTTTGTGTCAAACTCCACCTATCATACCTTTGCTGAACTTCAGGCGAATGCCAGGAAGTGCGAGATCGAGTTGGAGACCCAGGCCAGGAAGGAGGTCGAGTCTCAGCGGGTGGACCGGCGGCCGGCTCAGTCTCAGCCGGCAGCCAAGCGGACTAACTCCGCCGATTCGAGGGCGGGAGGTCCGAAGGGTCACACTTGTGGAAAGTGCGGCAAGGGTCATGAGGGGATGTGTGTTAGAGATTTTCGGGGTTGAGTTTCCGATTGATCTGATTCCTATTGCGATGGGTGATGTCTGTGTCATTGTGGGCATGGACTGGTTGAGCCGATTCGGCGCCGTCATCGACTGTGAGCGTCAGCTGGTGACTATACGAGACCCTAGTGGGGGAGTTCTTTCGGTGTACAGCGAGGGTACCCGTTCGGGATCAGCTTTTGTTCGGCCGCTAGGGCGAGGCAGTGACTACAGCAGGGCTGTAAGGGTTTTGTGGCGTATGTGATGGATACGCGGGAGGTTTCCGAGAGACCGAGATCAGTCGAGGAGGTCCCAGTGGTGCGTGAGTTTCCAGATGTTTTCCCCGAGGAGCTGCCGGGAGTACCTCCTGTGAGGCAAGTAGAGTTTGGTATCGATCTGGTTCCGGGGGCCGCACCTATCGCTAAGGTGCCTTATTGTCTTGCACCTCCAGAGATGCAAGAGTTGTCCTCGCAGCTTCAGGAGTTGCTGGAAAAGGGATTCATTTGGCCGAGCAGCTCGCCGTGGGGAGCACCTATTCTGTTCGTCAATAAGAAGGATGGTTCACACCGGATGTGCATTGATTACCGGGAGTTGAACAAGTTGACGGTCAAGAACCGTTACCCGTTGCCGAGGATCGATGATTTATTCGATCAGTTGCAGGGAGCATCTTGGTTTTCCAAGATCGATCTGAGGTCGGGGTACCATCAGGTGAGAGTGCGGGATGAGGACGTCCAGAAGACAGCGTTTAGGACGTGATATGGGCATTATGAGTTTGTGGTGATGCCTTTCGGGCTCACCAATGCCCCGGCTGTGTTCATGGATCTCATGAACAGGTTATGCAGGCCGATGTTGGATTGGTCAGTGATTGTATTTATCGATGATATCCTAGTGTATTCGAGATCTAGAGATCAGCATAAGGAGCACTTGAGAGAGGTCCTTGAGGTATTGAGATCGGAGAAGCTTTATGCAAAGTTCTCCAAATGTGATTTCTGGTTGCGGGAGTTCCAGTTCCTAGGACATCTCGTTAACCAGGAAGGGATTCTGGTCGATCCGGCCAAAGTCGAAGCAGTGATGAGCTGGAAGGTGCCGAAGTCACCATCGGAGATCAGGAGCTTCCTTGGGTTGGCAGGGTATTATCGGAGATTTATTAAGGATTTCTCCAAGATCGCGGTGCCACTCACCAGATTGACCCGGAAGGGTGTTGCATTCTCGTGGGGTCCCGAGCAGCAGACCTCCTTTGAGACACTTCGCCAAAGGTTGTGCGAAGCCCCGGTATTAGCTCTCCCAGAAGGGATGGAGGATTTTGTAGTATATTGCGATGCATCGATTTTGGGGCTGGGTACAGTGTTGATGCAGAAGGGTCATGTGATAGCTTATGCGTCGAGGCAGCTGAAGCCTCATGAGGCGAGATATCCCACGCATGATTTAGAGTTGGGGGCAGTAGTGTTCGCTCTCAAGATTTGGCATCACTACTTGTATGGGGTTCGATGTACGATATACACGGACCATAAGAGCTTGAAGTATTTGATGGATCAGCCCAACCTAAATATGTGTCAGAGGAGGTGGTTGGATGTGGTCAAGGATTATGATTGTGAGATCCTGTACCACCCAGGCAAGGCTAATGTGGTAGCCGATGCATTGAGTCGTAGGGCGGAGAGCACTCCACTGCGAGATGTATGTTTGAGATTGACTGTGATAGCTCCAGTATTGGATGCTATTCGTGGGGCACAGGCCGAGGCTGTGCAACCTGAGATGCGGAAGAGAGAGCGGCTCGTTGGTTTGGTTTCAGAGTTCGTTACGGATGGACGAGGGCTTATGACGTTTCAGGGTCGGATTTGGGTACCGTTCGTGGGTGGTACGGGTATTACTTTGATGGAAGAGGCTCATCGGTCGAAGTTTTCGATCCATCCGGGGGCTACGAAGATGTATTTGGATTTGAGGAAAGAATATTGGTGGCCCTGTATGAAGAGGGATGTCGCATGGTTCGTTGAGAGGTGCTTGACCTGCCGCAGGGTTAAGGCCGAGCACCAGAGACCGCATAGCAAGTTGCAGCCATTGGAGGTTCCCGAATGGAAGTGGGAACAGATCACTATGGATTTCATCACCAAATTGCCGAGGACTGCCAGAGGAGTTGATGCAATTTGGGTGATTGTGGATAGGTTGACGAAGAGCGCTCACTTCCTTGCCATCAGTGAGAGTTCTTCAGCGGAGAAGTTGGCGGAGATATATGTGAGAGAAGTGGTATCTCGGCATGGGGTGCCGATCTCGATTGTTTCAGACCGTGATGTGCGCTTCACTTCCAGATTCTAGAAGAAATTCCATGAGGAGCTGGGTACTAAATTGCATTTTAGTACCGCATATCATCCCCAGACAGACGGCCAAAGCGAGCGAACGATTCAGACGTTGGAGGACATGCTTCGAGCGTGTGTGTTAGATTTCAGGGGTAGCTGGGAGGCGTATTTACCCTTGGCAGAGTTTTCCTACAACAACATCCATCATTCGAGCATTGGTATGCCACCCTTGGAGCTGTTGTATGGTAGGAGGTGCCGGACCCCCATTTGCTGGGGAGAGGTGGGTCAGAGAGTGATAGGCAGTATAGAGATCGTGCTTCAGACGGCAGAGCAAATTCAGCAGGTTAGACAGAGGTTATTGACCGCCCAGAGCCGACAGAAAAGTTATGCAGACAGACGCCGGTCCGAGCTTGAGTTTCAGGTCGGCGACTTCGTACTCCTGAAGGTCTCTCCTTGGAAAGGAGTGATTCGATTCAGAAATAGGGGCAAGTTGGGGCCCCGGTATATTGGGCCTTTTCGTGTGATTGCGAGGGTAGGACGGGTGGCCTACCGTTTGGAGTTGCCAACGGAATTGAGACAGATCCACGACACTTTTCATGTGTCGCAATTGAGGAAGCGTATAGCCGATGAGTCGGCAGTAGTTCCATTAGAGGACATTCAGGTGGATGCGAGCCTGAATTATGCCGAGAGACTAATGGCCATCAGAGATCGGAAGATCAAGGTTCTGAGGAATAAGGAGATACCTCTAGTGTTAGTTCAGTGGCAGCACCGGAAGGGATCGGAAATGACCTGGGAGCCGGAGCGTGATATGCGGGAGCAGCATCCGGAGCTATTTTCAGAGTGAGACTTCGAGGGCGAAGTCTAGTCCTAGTGGGAGAGAGTTGTAACAGCCCGGAATTTCAGGTATTGTTATATTTATGATTTTGGGTGTTTAAGAGGGGACTCGGCGAGTTGGAGCTCAGACTCGCCGAGTAGGATCGCGGATCTGGTCGCAGGTTCGCGACTGGACTCGGCGAGTCCGGATATGGACTCAGCGAGTCTGGATATGGACTCGGCGAGTCCGCGCTGTTTAGCGAAACCCTAACTTCCCAGGTTGGGACATATATAAGGGGCCTTATGGCCGTCATTGTTCACCCTAGTCCTTTGAGTGAAACCCTAATTCGATTGTGAGCATCTGGAGCAAGGTAGAAGACCATTATTGATCTTGGAAGTGTTATTTTGCAAGGAGGAGGAGGCTTGGTTAAGGGAACAACAGGAGAAGCCATATTCTGAGGGTTGGGGACACAGAGCAACGTTATTCAGGTAATATTTTCGAGTTGATCCCGTCCATGTTGATGTGTATATGGATTTAGGGTTTATTGAACCCTTTTGTGGCTAGATTGAGTGTTTCCTTAGTCCCCCAAGCAATTGGAACCCTATATTGGGACCCTTGGAAGTCCAGAGTGTCCCATGCCTAAGCTTTTCGGGAATCAATGGAGGTTTTGGATTGGAATCCTTATGCCTTAGGTCAAAACGTCAATTATGATTCATGGGGTGTATTATGAGCACCGAAATAAGGACTTTATGTGATGAACCAGTCTAGGACGGCCAGACCTATGAATTGTCGGAGCAGATCTGACCTTAGAAAGCAGTTTGAGCGGTTGCATGGCATGGACTCGCCGAGTCCGATGAACAGACTCGGCGAGTAGCTTGAAGATTGCCTCAGAATGGTCCTGTCCGGGTTATGGGTTGGATCGGTGAGTCAGGGCGAGTTAGAGAGGGTTAACAGGTGGTCTGAGTCGAACTGGGACTCGCCGAGTTGTTCTTCAGACTCGGCGAGTTGAGTCGGGGTGGCCCCGCGATTCTTCCAGGAGGAACTCGTCGAGTCAGGGGAGATACTCGACGTGTAGAAAGGGAATCTTAGAGAATTGGTGAGGACGTCTAGACTCGCCGAGTCGCCCTAGCGCTCGCCGAGTCCGGTCAAGTTGACCGTTGACCGTTGACCGTTGACCAGAGTTGACCTATGTTTGACTTCTTAGGGATAGTCAAACTTAGAAGATAAAAGTGTTAATAAGAGATGTATGATGTTATAGGGAGATTGTAGCTCGGCGGATCGAGCACGAGTGACTTCGGGATTTGCTAGCTTTCGATATTCACGAGGTGAGTCTTCTCACTATACCGTACCCGGAAGGGTTTGACTGTGTGACCGGAAGGTCGGATATGATATGTGATATATGTGCTATATGTGATAAGATAATTGTTATGCGTGCTATGTATGTTTATGTGGGTCGGAAGGCATTATGTTATGGGCCGGAAGGCGTGTAATCTGGACCGTAAGGTTGGCGTGGGTAGGACCGGAAGGTTTACCCAGCAGGGACGGAAGTCCTCTGATACACATGGACCAGAAGGTCAGGGCCTGGAAAGGCGTATGTTCGTAAGTTGTATTTTGGGGAACTCACTAAGCATTTATGCTTACAGTTGTTGTGTATGTGTTTCAGGTAATAGCGAGGACCGTGGGAAGGCGCCGGCGTGATCTGTACACACTGATAGATGTTTTGTGATCTTGGGATTCATACGATTTGTATTCTGACATGACACTTGGAATGTTTATGCCTTGTTTTGAATGAAAATACTTTATTTTGAAATGAAAAATTTGTTTGAAAATTTACGTTGTTACAAGAACCATGCGATCGAGATCCATCTTCGCGATCAGAATCAACATATACTTTCTTTAAGTTTCCTCACTTTTCCTTGATTCTTAAAACATCAACATGTCACCCAGTCACATCATGTAACAAGAATCTCAGAATAGAAACTTAATAGAGTTAAATAGTGGACTTTACCTGAAGTAGAGTTAATCTTCTTGACTTGATCAACCTTATGATCTTTCAGGTAAATAGGCTGCTTCGCAATCAATGCCTCTTCCTTTGGCAAGAGAAACATAGGGACTCTTTGGGAATGGTACATGGGACTATCTCATTCTTAGCCTTTTTCTTTACCATTTGGTCAACCTATTTGACTATGGTCAATCCCTTTCCTTGGGAAGAGAATGGTTTTCTACATATCCAATGTTACCATTGTCAATATCCATGGTAGTTTGGGAAGTTGATCTACAAATTAAATTTTCTCTCCCAGTGCTCCAAATTATTGCTGATTCAGCAGCACCAAGCAAATAGATAAGATCATTAAGGGTCATGTCATAGTCGGTTTCATAGTAGTCCCAAAGGAATTCACTATGTGACTTAGAAAGTGATTGAACCACCAACTTTCTCAAGACTTTGACACCCAACTCTCACGGCTTGTCAATATGTGACTTCATCTCGAAGATGTGATCACACATAGACCTTTCTTGCCAATAGGGCTTGAGTGACCTTGAACTTGTGGGTTAGGGAGAATAATTGGAGGAGATGGAGGAAGTGAAGTTCCAACAGATTTGGGAAGATCATAGATGTCTGAACTATACATCTTTTTCTTTTTGGAGAAATTCAAGATACTTGATCTAAAGTCCTTAATATAACACCCAATATGAAATATTAAGGTTAGGACCCAACACAATGTTTTATAACTTGGAAGACGGATGCCGTAATCCAAGCTATAGAATATTTGAAGGTAGGTGAATGACGATTCACCAATTTCCACCATGAAAAACGAAATAATTTATTAGGTTTTTAATTGGATTTGAAACTCCTAGATCTTTTGAGATTCATTGAACTGTTCAATGGCATGTTTCAATCTCGAGTGTGCCCTTCAGGTTTTGAGACTGGGATGCCGAGGATCATAAAACAAGGTGTAAAGTAACCATGCAAATTACTTGGTATCCTTAAGTGTTTACCCCTCAATCGACGTGCCGGTTAACCACACACGCTCCATCGATACTATGATAAACATTAAGTTACCCTTTGCCTACCTTGTTAAATACAAGTTAGTGTGCTGGTTAACCACACAGCTCCAATAACTGACTTAAACAAGGTGTAAAGTGCAATTTCATGGATTAGCACCAAATTCAAATTTTCCTAAGTAACTAAGATTGCGTATTACTGAGAGTTTAGTTACTTAGTATTTATCATTAATACTTTTAATGAGGGGAGAATTATAGTCCTTTTCCTACCCGTTCGACTAACGACCCTCCACCAGTCAAGGAAGCGGTGGGTGAGAGTGGACACCCATTAAACTGTCATTTTATAGGCAGTAACCTTATACCCCCCTTATAGACCTTCGTGAATGAGGCCTACTAATGGTAAGACGACTTTACTCTTATACATATATATAAATATTATTAATTTATAATATTATAAAGTATAAGGGTTGAATTTTAACTTTTAAAATTATAAGGGCTTAACTTGTAATTAAAGTATTCATAAGAGAAAACTTTTCAAATTCCAAAACTTGAGGGCAAGTTTTGAAACTATTCAAAACTCTTGGATTTTCATAACTTATGAGTTTTAATTAAAGCTTTAAACTTTTAATGAAAAGACTCTTGGACAACCATAATTTGAGGACAAGTTATGGAGCCATAAAAACTATTTATAAGAAAAGACACTTCATTATTTTTAACCTAAGGAATTTTTTATGAGTTTTAAGATTCATAAATCTGATTTTTCATATAACTTGAGGACAAGTTACAAAAACACATTTTATGAACAACTTTTAGATTAATTTGGATTGAAAACAACTAACACATATTATTTTCATTAATCTAAAATAACTCATAAAACAAGGTAACAAAAAAAAACTTTTCATGTTCCATAACTTAAGAACAAGTTATGGAATTCTTTAAAACACTAAGACCAAGTTTTGTAACTCCATAAAAAACTTTGAATCAATTTTTTTTAAACCTTTTCATATCCATAACTTATGGAGGTTTCAAAAAACACTTTAGATCAAACTTTTAAAACTAATAAAATAATCATATCATTTTATCTTTTACTAAATTTGACCTAATTCAACTCATATAGCAAATGATTCAAATTTTACAAATAATTAGTATTTCACAAAAACAAGTAATTATCTTAAAATTTGACAAACGTCATGTTTTTTTTTTCCAACTTTGAAAATAAAACATTTGCATCAATATAACAGAAAACAACCCATGGCTCTGATACCACTGTTGGGTTTTAGTATTCTTACACTCCTATGGTGTACATGCAACCCTATAAACCTTGGATCTATGTTTTCTCTATTATACATGCAAATATTAAATATTCCAAGGTTTGATCCTAACTAGCATATTATGAAGCACCTATACTAAAACGTTTTAGTTAGATGACATACCTTTTGATGTAGCTTGATGTCTTCAAGCTTCAAGAGCTTAACCCCAATAGTGTGGAAGCCTCAAGTGGAATCACAAATCACCAAAACACCTTGGAAGAACTTGAGAGAATATGTATGCACACTAAAATTGGCCCATTATTATGTCCTCACACACTAGTGCCATTTCTTGTTCCAAAGGCCTCTTTATATAGTACGGAGGATTAGTGTTACATCCATGTAAACCCTAATACCCATGACCTTTCATTTCATAGGATCCATGGGTTAAAAATCCATGGACTATCCATGATAGCTTAGCCCAACCTAAATGAACTTGGCCCATTCCATATATATATATATATATATATATATATATATATATATATATATATATATATATATATATATGTGTGTGTGTGTGTGTGTGTGTGTGACAATAGTCAAATTCGGGTCAAGTCTAAGCCGGACAAAGTCAACGAGTCAAACCGGTCAACTCAATTAAACCTTGTATATTAGGGTTTGTATTATGTAATTTCTGTATAACTCACTATCTTAATGAGAAAACATCACCTGGAAAAATTGTGTGTTTAATTTTTCTTAACCTTAGTACTAAGCAATGAACAAGAACAATAAAACAGTGTTGCATACTCATCGGGAGTGTGTAAGATCCTAAAACATGGCTTAACGGGGTTCATGAACCTTGCGTTGAGGAGCCAAACACTCACTATTGTCACACATGAAACCACTCTCAGTCGTTTTCACTCTATCTCCCTCTATTGTCAAATCTCTCCCAAATCTCTCTAAGTATGTGAAATCTCTCCCAAATATCTCTTTGTATGAGAAATCTCTCCAAGAATGTCAAATCTCTCCCAAATCTCTCTAAGTATGTGAAATCTCTCCTAAATATCTCTTTGTATGAGAAATCTCTCCAAGAATGTCAAATCTCTCCCAAATCACTCTAAGTATGTGAAATCTCTCCCAAATATCTCTTTGTATGAGAAATCTCTCCAAGAATGTCAAATCTCTCCCAAATCTCTCTAAGTATGTGAAATCTCTCCCAAATATCTCTTTGTATGAGAAATCTCTCCAAGAATGTCAAATCTCTCCCAAATCTCTCTAAGTATGTGGAATCTCTCTCAAAATCTCTCTCAACTTTCTATAATCACTCGGGGCATCCCGACCCTCGAATTTGGCGAAAACAGCCCAAAAACGGAAGTCTACGTGAAAAACGGACTTAAGGACCCGAAACCCCTCTTAGGACCTGAAACCCCTCTTAGGACCCGAAAGTCCTCTTAGGAACCGAACCATTCTGAGCCAAAGGCTGTTGAACCGAACCCGAAAGGTCCGCTCGGGCCCGAACCTCGCCTACACACCCGAACCCGAACCTTCGGCACATTTCGGGTCTGATCACTTTCTCTTATGAAGACCGGGCCTTCGCTTCTGAGAACATCGAGCCCTCGTCTCTCGCTTCCTCGCCCCCTTCGCTTCGCGCCTAGCAGCATTAGGGACCGAACCCAGCCACAGGAGGACCGAACCTCAGCTAGGACCGAGAGGTCTCGCTGGGAAGCCTCTTTTCTCCTGGTTTTCGACTAATGTTGCGTTTTAGGCCCGTTTTTAATTGTTTTAACACGGGATTTTCACCCAAAACTTTATTTTAACATATAAGACCCTTTAAGTAATGAATAATCATGTTTTAAGGATAAAACCTTATCCAAAAGAGAGTAGGTGAAGTACAAAGGTAGAGTGTTGACTTTACCTTATTTTATGACACAAGCAACCCCATACCCACTCCATGCCTAACCCACACTCCTCCCCACCATACCTTGTCACTTCCTTGTACTTTTACCCCTCTCACAAGCCATCCCCACGTTTTTAGGGCTTGTCACTCAACCTCTCTCCTCACTTTCTTTCAATTACTCTCATTTCACCAAAGATCCAACTCCAACTTTTCTCTCTAATTCAAGATCCCAAGGCTGATCATCGAGTATTCTTCCACTCTTGGTAAGTATAATTCATCCTCCTTGTGATTATTGCACTTCATTCTACTCAAATCATTGATTGCTTACACAAACTCCATAACTATGATGCTAGATTCTCGAAAATCTTCAAGGCATCTCCAAGTGTTCTTGAGTGAAACACTTCCATTCTTCAACAATCATCTACTGAAATCACTTAAGGTGAGTTCATACCCCTAAATTTTCATGTTTTCTCAAGTTTTTAGGGGGAGAATACAAGTAAAACAATAAGAACAAAACTAAACTTTTCTAACAGCCTTCATCAGAAAAGTTGGACCCTATTCACGGACTGTTTTGGACAACTTAAGCATTTTTTTTTTTACAAAACTGTTTTAGGTGTAAGTAGTTCCAGTTCTTAGCTTTAAAATGACTACTTGCACATCTCCATACGATTTTTATACAATTTATGGTGATTTTTACAAAACTGTCTATCATCTTAAACACCAATCCGGACCAGTCTGTGATTATGGACTTGGTCAGACAAGTTAGAGGTCCCTAAAAATTATGGAAAAATTTATGAACCAACTACACTCATTTTCCAAACTCTCAGAAGTTACAGAACTTGATTTGGACATTTTATGATTTTTCTACAAATTTTCCAATAACAGCTACAGAAAATGTTATAAATAGAAAAACACTATAAATTTTATTTCACCTTGTAACATGTTGAGCAAGGTATATATCATTATGTGATTATGTCTTATTGTAGTATGTGACATTTTTGTACTCATATCTAGATGTACACCAGTTAACAAATGAATTTTCACTAGATAATACATAGAAATAACCAAGTGTTATAATTAAAGTACACCCATTACATACAAATGTATTATTAAACTATGTTAAGTATAGTTTGTGTACTTTACTATTTCTACCCCTGTTTTGAGAAACTATAATAGGTATGGTTTATGTTTCCATTAACACAACAAACACATTTCGGAAGGTTTTATTCCCACAGGAAAAAGCTTTACACTTATGCATACCACGCGTAAACTTGTTAACCTAAATTGTGAGACATTCTCTTTCGTACGTCCGAGTGCGGAATCTAACTCCTGCTAGTTATAATCAGAGTCTCATGGAGGGGGAATGTGATAGTTGTGTATAGATATATATTGGGTTTGACACCCCACACCTCGCTGCTAGCTACAGCCGGACCTGCAGGTCTGCGGGTGACAAGTGTCATTTCTGTTTCACGACGCCTGAGAAACGTCGTGGCAGGTGTATTCAGTCATTAGTATGATTATAGCGGCTCACATAGGGATCTAACAACATAAGTAAACAGGGATTTGCATAAATCAAAAGGGGTTTTATGTCAATTTAAAATCACTTTTTATATCAATAATTACAGATATTATGGTATATTTTCAGTCTTGGTATTTAAGACCACACATCATTCATTTCGCTCCTGGTATTTAGGACTACGTGACTTTTATAAGGAAAATATTGGATTTTTATTGGTAACATACATCTCTTTACAAGGATCGATTTTCAAACTCTCACTGTCAAAAGCTTATGAACTCACCAACCTTTTTGTTGACACTTTTTCAAACAACTTGTATTCTCAGGAAATCACTAAACAGGAAATCAAGAGCATTTTGAGGATGGGACGTTAAGGCGTCAAACATTTCATATTTTGTCAACATATTGTAATTGATTTTGAAACATGTAATTCATACAATGATGTAACTTTTTCAATTATATATATGTTGGTTGTGTTTGCTTAAATCACTATTGCATTTGTTGTTATGATACTCTACATGAAGTCCTCCACCCCCGACCGTTTCCGCCATCCTTGGTTTGGGGGTGTGACAATATAAGAGTCCATATTTAATTAGTTCCTTTTGATCACTTAATTAACTCTTGATCAATACTAATTAAATAATATTATTCCATATTAATATATTAGAACTTATAATATAGTAATATAAATCATAAATATACTATTCTCAAAAGACTATCCATATAAATTCTGTCGGGGAAGTGCAACCCAAATGGACCATGCCGGGTCGGGTCAAGTACATACCAAATATAATTATGGACTTTGACATTAATCCAACGCTTAGTTCATGCATGCAAGTTCTAGCCTCTTGTCCAAGCATTAGAAGATGTTAGGGGCATCTAAACACCCTTTGGGGGTGTTTACGGTTTTTGGAGATCCCCAAACCGTAAAAACTTGTTCTTAGGGATTTTTGGTGTTCATTCCATGGATTTGCAAGCATACTAAGTAAATAACTAGTTAGGAAGAGTATACTTACTTATAGGAAGCTTGTAAGAGTGTTTAGGACCCAAGAACACTAGTGTGTGTTCTTGGTTTTCTTGGTGTTTTGAGAACACTTGAAGATCTAGTTAAAAATCAAAAATCCAAGGATGAAATGATGTATAAACACTAGATTAAGTGTTGTATGAAAGAATCTAGGAAGGAAAACTTACATTTTTGGCGGATTTGGAAGAAGTGTGTGATGATACTTGAGAGAAAAAGCTTGTGTTCTTGAGGTGGGAAGTGGGAAGTGAGTAAAAAGGGTGTAAACTCATGCTATATGCATGAGTCCTTGGGGAAAAGGTGTTTACGGCCCAAACACCAATTGTTTGGCCGTAAACTCCTAGCTAATGTGTTGGTTGTTTTGTTTGTTACACCTCACTAATAACGACACTTCCTTTTACTTAATCGTTTGACGAAAAATAAAATAAAACACCAAACGGACTTAAATCTGGCCCAAAATGTACTAAAATGTTTTTGACTAATATTTGAAGTGTTTGACTGTGGAAATTACACAAATGAAAATTTCGGGTTGTCACATCATCCCCCGTTAAAGGGAATTTTGTCCCGAAATTAGGGTTCAAGTAGCTAAGTTATTACAACATAACTAAGCGAAAGGATGTGGATATTTTAGTTTCATTTGATCCTCTTGTTCCGAAGTGAACTCTGGTCCTTGCTTGGCGTTCCAGCGAACCTTCACAATTGGGATGCGGCTTTGTTTCGTTCGTTTGACCTCTCTGCCCATAATCTCCACAGGTTCTTCCACGAAGTTGAGGCTATCGTTGATTTCGATCTCGTTGAGTGGGATTACAAGACTCTCGTCGGATAGGCACTTTTTCAAGTTCGAGATGTGGAAGGTAGGTTGTACGTTACTAAGCTCGCGGGGTAGATTGAGTTTGTAAGCTATGAGGCCGATTCTAGCGAGAATATCGAAAGGCACAATGTATCTTGGATTCAGCTTTCCACACTTTCCGAAGCGTCTCAAGCCTTTCCAGGGTGAGACTTTCAAAATGACTCGGTCTCCGACATAGAACTCCAACGGTTTTCTTCGTTTGTCTGCGTAGCTTTTCTATCGGTCTCTAGAGGCTTTCAATCGTTCACGAATCTGAATGATCTTCTCTGTCGTTTCCCGAATGATTTTCGGACCCGTGAGAGTGCTATCAGGAACTCATCCTTTAGCTAACTAAGTGTCACCCACTTCAGTCCAGCACAGAGGGGATCTGCATTTTCGGCCGTAGAGGGCTTCAAAGGGAGCAGCGTTGATGCTCGTGTGATAATTGTTGTTGTAAGAGAATTCGACGAAGGGTAAGTGAGTATCCCACGCCTTCCCAAAGTCAATCACACAGGCTCGCAACATATCTTCTAAGGTTTGGATAGTTCTCTCACTTTTTCCATCGGTCTGCGGATGGTAGGCTGTACTCATGTCCAGCCTCGTTCCTAAGGAGCTTTGTAATGACTGGCAGAACCTCGAAGTGAACCTACTATCTCTATCGGAGATAATAGATATAGGAACACCATGCAGTCGTACAATCTCCCTAATGTATGTTCTTGTGAGCTTCTCCATCTTGTATGTTTCCTTGATGGGTAGGAAGTGTGCGGACTTGGTCAATCTGTCGACGATGACCCATATGGTATCAAGTCCACTCGTTGTCTTGGATAGCTTGGTTATGAAATCCATAGTGATCCGCTCCCACTTCCATTCAGGTATCTCCGGTTGTTGGAGTAGACCTGATGGTTTCTGGTATTCGACCTTAACCTTTGCGCAAGTATGGCATTTACTCACGAAGGTAGCAATCTCTGCTTTCATGTTAGGCTACTAGTATGACTTTTTAAGATCCAGATACATCTTATCTGAACCTGGGTGAACGGAATATCGAGTTTTGTGGGCTTCCTTCATGACCAAGTCTCTGAAGCCACCGTGTCGCGGTGTCCAGATTTGGTCCATGAGATATAAGGCTTCGTCACCCTTGACTTCCAAGTTCTTATCCATTCCTCACAGGGATTCTCCCGCCATATTTTCAGGTTTCAAGGTTTCGAGCTGAGCCTCCTTAATCTATGCGGATAGATGCGAATGGATAGTCATTGTTAATGACTTGACCCTTCGACCAGAATATTCTTTCCGACTTAAGGCGTCTGCTACTACATTGGCTTTACCCCGATGATAACGAATTTCGCATTCGTAGTCATTGAGTAGCTCGACCCACCGTCGTTGTCTCATATTGAGCTCCTTCTGGTTGAATATGTGTTGTAGGCTTTTGTGGTCTGTGAAGATAGTACTCTTCGTACCGTATAGGTAGTGTCTCTAGATTTTCAGGGCGAATACAACTGCTCCTAATTTGAGGTCGGGTGTGGTGTAGTTGACTTCGTGTGTCTTCAGCTGTCTTGAGGCATAGGCGATGACCTTACCCCGTTGCATCAGAACACAACCGAGCCCCTGATTGGATGCATCACAGTATACCACGAAATCTTTTATCCCTTTGGGGAGGGATAGTATCGGTGTGGTGCATAAGGATCGTTTCATGGTTTGGAATGCCTTCTCTTGTTTCTCTCCCCAGTCAAGGGCCATGCCTTTCTGGGTCAATGTTATAAGGGGTTTTGTGATTCGACAAAAGTTTTGTATGAACCTGCGTTAGTAGCCAGTGAGGCCTAGAAATTGATGAATTTCTATAAGCATCTTCAATGTTGACCAGTTCTTAGTAGCTTTAATCTTGGATGGGTCCACGTGGATTCCTTCTTTGCTAACCATGTGTCCTAAGAATTCGACTCTTCGGATCCAAAATTCGCACTTAGAGAACTTCATGTATAGCTTCTCCGATCGTAGGGTTTCCAGGACTTGTCATAGATGATCGCTATGCTCCTCCTTACTTCGAGAGTAGATAAGTATGTCATCAATGAAGACAATGACGAACTGATCCAAGTAGGAACGAAACACCCTATTCATTAAGTCCATGAATACTGCGGGCGCGTTGGTCGGTCCGAACGGCATCACTACGAACTCGTAGTGTCCATAACGAGTTCGGAAGGTTGTTTTTGGAACATCCTCCTCAAGCACTCATAACTGGTGATACCCGGACCTCGGATCAATCTTGAAAAAGTAACTCGCCCCTTGCAGTTGGTCGAATAAATCGTCTATACGAGGAAAAGGGTAACAATTTTGACCGTAAGCTTGTTGAGTCTCTATAATCGATGCACATACGAAATGATCCGTCTTTCTTCTTTACGAACAAGACTGGCGCTCCCCAGGGTGAGAAGCTTGGTCTTATAAAGTCCTTGTTGAGCAGCTCATTAAGTTGACCGGATAGTTCTTGCATCTCAGCAGGCGCTAGACGATAGGGCGATTTGGCTACAGGAGTAGCTCCTGGAACTAAGTCGATCCTGAAATCAACCTGAAGTTGGGGAGGTAAACCTGGTAGCTCTTCCGGAAAGACGTCGGGGAAGTCGCGTACTACGAGGAAGTCTTTTAGGTCTTTTGTTTTCTGGATCATATCGACGACGTGTGCAAGGAATGCACGATATTCCTTACGCAAGTACTTCTGGGCTTGAATACTTGAGATGATACGAAGACTCGTACTGGGTTTCTCTCTGTAGATTAACAAGGTTTCGTTATTCGGTACATTTAGACGGATTGCATTGTCAAAACACAGGATATCGGTACGATGGAGACTGAACCAGTCCATGCTGAAGATGACATCGAAACTCTTGATCGATACTGGTATGAGGTCGATTGGGAACGAATGATTATTTAGCGTGAGGGTACAACCTATGTAGATCTCGTTAGAAATCTCTGTCTTTCCGTTAGCCATTTCTATGACGAAGGTTTCTTTTAATGGTTGCGGTGATTGCTTAAGTAAGTGTTTAAAGTTTTGGTTTACGAAGCTCCTCTTTGCTCCACTATCAAATAGGATACAAGCATAAGGGTTATCGAGAAGGAACGTACCCGTGACTACGGTGGGGTCTGCTACTGCTTCATTTTGACCAATAGCAAGCAGTCTCCCTGTTCGTCCTGCATTCCCAGCCTTCAGACAATTTCTTTTGAAGTGCCCTATTTCGCCACAGCCGTAGCAGGCCTGGCTTATTCCGGTGTTGGGAACTTGATTGATGGGTTTGGGTTGAGATCTGCAAAACCAGGCGGTATGGCCCTTCCGGTCACAGTTAGTGCAGTGCATTTCTCGGCAGGGGCCGTTATGATGAAAGGAGCACTTGGTGCACTTAGGTAAGTTTCCAGCATATGTTTTAGCAGGTACAGGGGCGGCAGGAGTAGTGGTAGTATGGACAGCTACCGTTTGTTGGTTCTATGAAGAGGATTGGGCTGATTTGCCCTTCTTTCGGTCCCACCGTTTCCTTTTATTATCGGATGTCTTGATTGGTGCAATGGCAACTGTTGTGTTTGTTGATGAAGTGTAGGGTACTTCACGATCAATCAGCCTTTAGGCCAATTCCTTGGCACTGTCAAAGGTCATAGGGTGTGATGCTAGAACGTTCCCTCGATACGGGGGTACTAAACCCCAGATGTATTGTTCAATTTTCTTGCCCTCAGTAGGGACCATGTTAGGACATAGAGTTACCAGGTCGCAGAACCTGGCTGTATAAGCCATTATGTCGGTCCCCTTCATTTTGAGGTTCCAGAGTTCCTCCTCGAGTTTTTGTATTTCAGCCCTAGGGAAATACTCCCTTGTTAGAAGGTCCTTCAGTGTGTCTCAGCCCATGGCATTGGCTATTACTAAAGAGAGTGATTTGACATGGCCATTCCACCATGTCAAGGCCCTTTCAGTGAAGGTGAAAGCAGCGAACTTAATCTTGCTTTCCTTGGGGCACGAGCACATCTCGAAGATGGCTTCAGTTCTTTCGATTAATTGGGATAGTGCAATGATCCCTCCGGTCCCATTGAAGAATGTTGGTTTGCATTTCATGAAATCCTTATAGGTACACCTCAGTGTACGTGGGTGGATTTTAACATGTCTGGAGTTGGTGACCATTCCAGCTCCACTTGCATCACCGGAATTTATTTGGGCCACAGCTGTGGTTACAGCTGCCTGAAACATCACTGCATCGAACTGCGGAGGAGGAGGTGGTGGAGTTTGAGTTGCAGGTCTGTCCCTGTTCGGACGAGGATGAAGTGGCATCTTTCACTGAAAATTTATGAAAAGTGATAATATCAGTAAGAATCGACTATAAGTACGATGAGAGTGTTTCATTGACTAAATCGCCATAGTCCAACTATCAGATAGAGTCATAGAAACAGAGTAGGGAAATACGAAAGTATAGTTTTCCCATAGAGTAGATAACTACCAATATTGCTGGTATTAATGATGTAAAAAGGAGTTCAGAAAAGTTAACCTAACAGTATGTCTTACATCAAACCATAAGGAAAATGTTGGCAGCTTAGAAGTCTAGTTAGAGTGCTTTCAAGTTTAGGAATGTTTACAGACAAGTGCTCTACTGAGCATAGAAAAGAAAAAGCTATTCCTTAAACCAAAGAGAAGATGATTTGACATCTTCTACTGGTGACAACTTCCTGAAGATATCGTTCATGAGCCCTCTGACGCACTCGGAGTCCCATGACTTCGGCTCGGGATGCAGCTAGTTGTTGCTGCAGAGCCTCATTGGTCCTCCTAGTCCTATCCATAGCTTCTTCAAGTTGGCGGATACAGACAATGTAACGCCCGTGTTTCTAGGCTTGCCATTTTTAGCAATGTAATAGTCTAGGTTAACCTTTGTAACCCCAATTTGAAATAATAAAATGTATTATTTGTGAATTATTTGAATTATGTGATTTATGCGTGTATTTTCTTAATTATTATAATCTAATGAATTAAGAATAAAATGAGTGTCAAAATTTAAGTGTAAAATAAACTCGATATCTTTGGATAATGTTGTAGTAGTTGAAACAAGGTTTCCAAATATATATAGAACGCCCAAATCTGACTTCGTATGAGGGTGTTATGATTTTCTGAAGTTTCGACTGGCAGTATGCAGCCCGAACACTCGATTTGAGATTAAGTGGTTTTTAGCCGAAACAATCTAAACGAGAATCGAAGATCTCGTTGTTAGTAGCGAAACAATGAAAAGTTAGGCGAGAACGGACGTCGGACGAAGAAGTTATGTATTTATAACGAAATTTTCTGTCCCGACCTCCTAAAAATAATTAATAAAAATTAAACTCAAAATTAGCCGACGGAGTCTAAACGAAAGTTGTAGACCGTAGTCTCACCTTCGCGTGGATATAAAGAACGTCGAAAACGGAGTTCGTATGAAGGAGATATGAATTTTTGAAGTTTATTAAATATTTAATATTTATTTTTAATTAAAACCTCCGATACTATCCGAAGGGGAGTCAGCCGACCTATCCGAAGTACGCCCCGCGTACTGATGTATGCCCAGCGTACAACGAAGCATGACGAAGCCAGCACTCGAGTACCTCCGATGACGCAAGCGCTTACGATCCGAGGCGTACGCCCCGCGTACGTGCGAGGGTTCAGCTCCTATAAAAGGGGATCCGAAGGCAGCTCTTTTCTTTTTACAATTTCTTCCTTCTCTCTAGTCTTTTGCCTCGTTTTGCGTGCCGTTTGTACCCCGAAGCCCCGGTAATATTTCCGAGCCCCAAAGCAAGATCCGAAGCCCCGAGAATCCCGAAGAGCGTTATTCCCGAGCCGAAGCCCTGCCCGCGAGGAGCCCGGTTTTTGTGAAGATCTTCCAGATCTATGGAGAAACACTACTTCTGCAAGCGGTAGTGCTGCCCGATCGTCTTCCGATCAGGTGAGTGTATAATCCCTTTCAATACATGATATCATACAAGTAATCGCTAAACGTATTTAAGAATACGGGAAGTGAGTGTGTAGTCATTTTCATTCTAACACAATATTATGAAGTATTATGTATAAAATACGTGCTATGTGTATATATTTTGCTGTTATATGTGTGAATGTATATTCACTCTCTTCTATCTCATAGATCTGATATATTCTCTATGAAATACGTGTTATGCGTGTATGCCTCATCTGTTATGCGGAATATATGTATTGATTAAAGCATGCTATACATGTTTTTAAACAATGTATAAAAATGTATATTTTTATCTACTAATATGTTGGGTAGAACATGGGTAGATAATTGGTGTGAAATAAACAGATGAGAGGCCTCGGTGTTATTGGTGTTATTCTAGTCATTCAGCAGAGTATGGATGACGACCACGGACTATTCTAGACTGTCCTGTGGAACACTAGCAGGATCATTACCTGTAGGTGTTGTGAACGATGTGTTCACCGGTGTACTCTATCCCCCACATAGTTGCCTTTAGGACACTTATTGTTGAGGAAGCCCCTCTACAGTAATGTCCGTCCCGATGAAAGTCCTGAATTAGGTTCCTTATAATAGATGTTATTTTAGGGACGTAAAGTGAGGATAACGGGAATGGGTAATCGGGTTTATTGTGGATTGTTGAAATTAAATATAAATATTGTGGGTTGAAAACCCTATATGCTCACCAGGATCCCAAGCCCGACCCACTCAGTTTATTTGTATTACAGGAAGTGGCGCAAGAGCTTAAGATGGGCGAATCATCAAGTGTTTTGTTTACAAGTCTGTATATGTATATATTTGTTGAATGACTTGTAATGTTATCGTTTATGCTTTATGATCTGTATCGGAACATGACATCCTGACTTTTGATTATGAAATGAAATCATATTTCTATAAGAAATGTTTTGATAAATATCTATTTTATCATGTTTTATTTTTGGGAACAAATTCCGCATCTCTTTTAAAATTAAAAGGATTTACTCTGAAAATGTTTAAAAAGCATAAATGAAATCGGTCTTTTCTGGCCGAGATTTTGGGGATGTCACAGTTGGTATCAGAGCATTAGTTTAAGCCAACTAGGAATTTGTAGGATTTCTAGACTTAAACTTAGGATGCTAAGTGGAGATTGTGAGATGTGTGTCTGATAAATTTTAGACACGAGCACTAGTTTATTTTAGGAAAGTTGCCTAAAATGCTTTTATGTGCTAAATGTTATACGTTGCCATATATGATATTATTTGTTCGGATCTACGGTTTGTTGCCAACCGGATCTGAAGGTGTACGTGTTTAGGATTCTAAGCATATGTATACGATATTAGAACTAGCATGTAATCGTTTGGAGTAATAAGGTGAAATGATTTGGTGTATAGATAAAAAAATGGTGAGAACAAGAAGCGGAGTTGGAAACGCTGACGAAAACAGGAATCAACTGCCTGTAAATCAACAAGTACCTGTTGTAGCTGATGCACCTGAGCCGATAACAATGGCTGGTGTACAAATGATGATTCAAACGATGTTGGATCGTCAGATGGAAGAAACGAGACGTTTGCTTCAACAGAATCGTGAAGAACCGTCAATTCAAGTGGAAGAGCCCGAGGAGAATGGAGGGCAGTCTGAAGGAGAAAACTTTAGTGGGATCATTGGTCAAGACAACCTACCCGTGGTTAGGCGCAATAACCAGTATGGAGGAAATGATCGTCGTGGGTGCAAGTATAAGAATTTCATGGCATCCAAACCACCATGTCTATCCGGAAGCCCGACGCCGGTGCAAGTTATGGACTGGGTCTCCGAAATGGAGACTATGTTTGGAAGTTGCGAATGCAACAACAGGTAGAAGACCGCTCTTGCGATCCCTCTGCTAAAAATCTGGCGTGTTGAGTTGGTGGAAGCTATTAGCCGACTCTATGCCCAAGGGAGAAGCAAGCAAAATGTCTTGGGAAGACTTTGTGGAACAACTAAAACTGCAATACTGCTCCGAGCAGGACCTTCTGGAAATCAGTAATGAGTTTCAGAATTTGAAGAAAGGGAAATTGAGCGTTACTGAATACGCTGCAAGTTTCACAGAAAAGATGAAGTTTATCCCATATTTGGTGCCTACAGAACTCTCTAAGGTCAACAAGTTTTCCCTTGGACTACCAGCGGACTATGGTCCAATGGTTAAGCAAGCAACCACATTGAAAGCCGCCATCTGGGCTGCTAGAAATGTTGAGACCCAGATCAGGGAAAAAGGTCTGGAAAGGTCAGAGGTTGGTAAGAAGAGGAAAATCGATGGATTTTCAGGGTCCAACAAGAAAAGTAACTTCTCGAAGTCTAATTCGAGAGGAAGTGGAGGAAAGGTAGAGGCGAAATGGTGCAACAAGTGCAAGAAGAAGCATCATGGGAAGTGTGGCGGGGAAACCACATGCTTCAAATGTGGAAAGCCAGGGCATTATGCCAACGACTGCACCTTCACCAAGAATGTTTGTTATGGTTGTGGTGAGGAGGGGCACATCTCAAGGGATTGTCCGAAAAAGAAGGGAGCAGCAAGACCCAACATTCCGCCAAAGCCAAAGGCGAGAGCATTCCAGATGACACTGGAAGCTGCTAAAGATGAAGTTGATGTCGCTTCAGGTACCTTTCTTGTTAACAAATTGCCTGCCCAAATTTTATTTGATTCTGGAGCCAACTACTCCTTTATATCGCATGAATTTGGTAGAAAACTAGCTTTGCCTGTTGATAGACTAGATAATGCTTTATTAGTCAAAGTTGCTAGTGGCAAGTTTGTACCTGTTAGCCATCGTATGAAAAACATCTTAATTGACTTGAATGGGAATAAGTTCCACGAGGAATTATTGCCTATCGAACTTAATGGTTTCGACATCGTATTGGGAATGGATTGGCTTAGCGCCAATGATGCTAAAATTTTATGCAAGAAGAAAATAGTGAAAGTGAATCTGCATGGGAAGGAATCGTTTATGGTGTATGGAGATAAACGCAGAGTAAATTCTGGAATCATTTCTCTAATGAAAGCCAGAAAATGTTTGACCAAGGGGTGTACATCATACTTAGCATTCGTGATCGATGCTAAGAAGGAAAAGAATGTGATGCAAAATATTCCCGTTGTGTGTGATTATTCGAAAGTATTTCCCGAAGATCTTCCAAGATTACCGCCCGATCGACAAGTAGAATTTTGTATTGGCTTGTTGCCCGGAACAACGCCAATTGCAAAAGCACCTTATCGATTAGCACCGACGGAGATGACGGTGCTAATGATGCAACTTCAGGAGTTATTGGACAAAGGTTTCATTAGACCTAGTTAATCACCCTGGGGAGCTCCGGTGTTATTCGTAAAGAAGAAAGATGGAAGCATGAGGATGTGCATTGATTACCGAGAGCTGAATAAGGCAACAATAAAGAATAGATATCCGTTGCCGAGGATTGATGACCTATTCGATCAGCTACAAGGTTCAAGTTATTTTTCAAAGATCGACCCAAGGTCAGGATATCATCAGCTAAGGGTAAGAGAGCAGGATATAGAGAAGACTGCATTCAGAATGCGATATGGACACTACGAGTTTTTGGTTATGTCGTTTGGACTAACCAATGCTCTAGCAGCATTCATGGATTTAATGAACAGAGTTTGTAATCCGTTCCTAGATAAATCTGTGATAGTGTTCATAGATGACATTCTGATTTATTCGAAAAGCCAAGAGGAGCATGGCAGACACTTGCGAGAAGTGTTAGAAGTCTTGAAGAAGGAGAAGTTGTATGCGAAGTTCTCCAAATGTGATTTTTGGATTCGTGAAGTCCAATTCTTGGGTCACGTGGTCAACCAAGAAGGGATAATGGTCGATCCAGCGAAGATCGAAGCTGTGATGAAATGGAAACAACCGAAAAGTCCCACGGAGATCCGAAGCTTTTTAGGATTAGCCGGATATTACCGAAGATTTATCCAAGGCTTTTCGTCGATCGCTAGTCCATTAACAGCTTTGACCCACAAAGGAGCTACTTATTCTTGGAGTGATAAGCATAAAGAAGCATTCGAGAAGCTAAAGAAGAAACTATGCGAGGCACCGATACTTTCTCTACCCGATGGAGTTGAAGACTTCGCTGTTTATAGCGATGCGTCTGGTGTTGGATTGGGTTGTGTTTTGACCTAAAGGGATAAGGTGATCGCATATGTGTCTCGACAATTGAAAGAGCATGAAAAGAACTACCCGACTCATGATTTGGAGTTGGCAGCGGTGGTTTTCGCTCTGAAAATATGGAGGCGTTACCTCTATGGCACAAAGTGCAAACTTTTCACTGATCATAAGAGTCTCCAATATCTCTTTAGTCAGAAGGAATTGAATATGAGACAACGACGCAGGCTGGAATTACTTAAAGACTACGACTGTGAGATACTGTACCACCCTGGTAAAGCCAATGTTGTTGCTGATGGTCTCAGTCGGAAAGTCAATCTTGAAAGGAGAATGTCACACCCCCAAACCAGAACGGCGGAAACGTTCGGGGGCGGAGGACGTCATGTCAAATATCATAACAATTGAATAGTAAAGAAAGTACACACCACCATAATATAAATATATTTGAAAAGTTTACATGATTGTATATGTTACATGTTTGCAAAAGAAATCAAATACAATATGGTGATCCAAAATATGTTACTAACGCCAGCACGTTAGTCTTCAAAAGTAGTTGCTACCTGGTCTAGCGGTCTCCTGAGAATACAAGTTATTTCAAAGAAAAAGTGTCGACATTTAAGTTGGTGAGTTCATAAGTGGTGTTTTGAGAAAATGTATGCCATTCGAAAGTGCGTGTATGTTTTCCAGAAAATCCCTTATTTTCTATTTGATGTATGAAATGAGTTTGAAAGATTGTTGTATGTACTATATGTATTTGAACCAGGAAAATCCCTTATTTTCCTAAAAGTGAAATGCAGTCTCAAATGACCAAGACCGTAAGCTATAAGAAACTATGACATGCTCAAAAGAATGATGTTGTAAATCGTTATTGTACAAAATGAGTGTATTTGATCCAGGAAAATCCCTTATTTTCCTAAAAGTGAAGTGCAGTCTTATTGTTAAGTAAAACTAGTTGTGGAAGCGTTTTAACCTGAGTTTTGATCATGCCGATAATACCCTAGAATATAGTTATTACCCCCCAAGCATGATTGAGTTATGTATTACTACGTGCATGAGTCATTGTTTCCGCGTGTTGTGAGTTCCTCATAACCATACTAGACGCAGTACCTAATGTTGACATTTGTCACCCCTAATGACGGACTGTAGCTAACAGTCAGGGTGCGGAGTTGTCAGCCCCGTATAGATCTATACACACTTGTCACGCTCTCCCTCCAAGAGACTCTGGTTATAGGTGGGGACTTTCGTTTGGTACAAACAAAGCCATATGCCATCACATGATTGCTAACAACAAGTTCACGAGTAATATGATGAAAATCGTTCGTATGAAATGATTTCGTTTTCTACCGTGTTACAAAAACGTGATGAGTTGAGTTTTCTCGTAAAAGCATCATGTTATAGTTGAAATGGTTACTCTTGATATGATGTAGTATGCAAACGTATAAATAAACCCTATTTCTATTTATAAAACATATTGTATCCCAAGAGGGTAAAGTTGTGTTGTGAGGTGTTTTGCATGATAATGACTTCATAAGATAGTTATAACAACAGTATGAAAAGTATATCAAAAGGTCGATGTTTCACACGATTTTAGTCGTGTGTTTACTTGTATTCCCCCCCTTAAAAGTGTATAAAAGCATTTACAAAACATTTGAAAGTGTAGATTATAGGGGTATGAACTCACTTGATTGAAGTGGTTGATTTGAATTAGTCGAGAGAAGAATCGAGCAGAACTTCGACAGGAAGAGTTGAAAACGCGGGAAAATATCGGGATTCTCGGGAATCTCGGGAATCTCGAGAACACAAAACCTTCCTTCGGGACTTGAAGGTGAAAACCGGGGCTTTGGGAGGGTCTCGGGGGCTTAAACGCAGAGTTTCGGCGCGAGAAAGAAAGGGACTGAGCAATGGAACTCGGAGCCCTTGAAATCTATTTATAGGGGCATTTTTGGGGTGTGCCATGTCGTGGCAAGTGATGGCCACGTCGTGGGGAGTCAAACCTATCCTCTTCCATTGATTGGACGCCCACAGTCACTTGCCGGGTCGCAGCAAGCTTGTGCCACGTCGTGGGGCCTGACAGCCTCGGATTTTGGACCCCGAACTTGTAAAATCCATAACTTTCGCATACGAGCTCCGGTTTCGACGTTCTTTATATGCACGCATAGCTAAAAATATGATCTACAACTCTCGTTTAGACTTCATCGGCAAATTTTGAATTTATTTTTAATTATTTATTTTTAATGGGTCGGGACATGAAAAGTCCGTTAAAATTCCATAACTTCTTCATCCGATGTTCGTTTTCGTCAGACTTTTCGCCGTTGCGCTACTAATGTTGAGACCTTTGATTCTCATTTAGATTGTTTTGGTCAAAAGTATCTCGAGCTCTATTTCGAGTTTTTAGCTGTCTACTGCTATACCCGAACCTTGGAAAAATCATAACTTCCTCATACGAAGTCAGATTTGGACGTTCTTTTTATTTACGCTCACGGTTTGATGTTATCTATAACTTTTATTTAGATACTTAAGGCTTTTAAATATTGTATTGAAACTTCGCGTTTTTCGTTTAATCGGTGTTGCCGATTTTGTCGGGAATTTTAGAATGGTTATAACTTCCTCGTTATAACTCGGATTTTTGTGTTCTTTATATGTATGAAAACCTTGTTACGATATTTACCACTTAGTATAATCAATTACGGTTTTATAAAAGTTTAAATTTTGACCTGAATTTTGCTGTTGTTACAGAGAAGGCCAAGAGCGTTGAGAATTGAAGTTGTCTCGACTATTTTGGAAAGTATAAAGAAAGCTCAAAGCGAAGCTTCTGAGAAGAATGACCGGAAGGAGGAACATTTGGGCAAAACATTGATGTTCGGTGTAAACAGTCACGGACTGAAGGTGTTCCAAGATCGGATTTGGATACCTAAGATAGGAGGAGTCAGAGATCCTCTGATGGAAGAAGCTCACAAAACCATGTACTCGATTCATCCCGGTAGCACAAAAATGTATAGGGACCTGAAACCCTATTATTGGTGGCCGACGATGAAGCTCGACATTGCGAAGTATGTGGCGGAGTGTGTGACTTGTGCAAGATTCAAGGCACAGCATCAGAAACGATACGGGAGCTTAGAACCATTACCTGTGCCTATGGGTAAGTGGGAAGACATTGCCATGGATTTTGTCACTAAACTGCCCAGAACGAAAAATGGTCACGACATGATTTGGGTGGTCGTTGATCGATTCACTAAGAGTGCACATTTCATAGCAGCAAAGGAGAAATGGTCTATGGAAAAGCTTGTGAATTCTTACGTGAAGGAAATTGTGAGGCTTCACGGTGTTCCATTAACAATTGTTTCAGATCGTGATAGCCGTTTCATCTCACGATTCTGGAAAACTCTACAAGAGGAATTAGGTACCAAGTTGTGTTTAAGTACAGCTTACCATCCGCAGACTGATGGTCAGAGCGAACGGACGATACAAACACTTGAAGATATGCTAAGAGCATGTACCTTGGAATTCTTAGGTAATTGGGATGAACATTTACCTTTGGTATAATTTTCCTATAATAATAGTTTTCACTCGAGCATAAAGATGGCACCTTATCAAGCATTGTATGGACAGAAGTTTCGTACGCCGTCTTGTTGGCTTGAGGCTGGGGAAAAGCAGTTTATGGAGCCGGAGATAGTCCATCAAACTGCTGAAAAGTTGAAAATAATTAGGGAGAGAATGTTAGCAGCTCAGGACCGTCAAAAGAGCTATGCTGACAAAAAGCGAAGACCGATGACTTTTGAAGTTGGAGATTCGGTTTTGCTTAAAGTCTCGCCGTAGAAGGGACTTATAAGATTTGGTAAAAGGGGAAAGTTAAGTCGAAGGTTTATTGGACCGTTTAAAGTTCTTCAGAGAATTGGGAACCAAGCTTACAAGCTCGAACTACCAGAAGAACTGAATGGAATTCATAACAATTTCCATGTGTGTTATTTGAGGAAGTTCACGAGAGAAGTTCCCGACATAATTCCACTTTCGGAGTTGAGGATCGATGAGAACAAAAGGTTGGTTGAGGAAACGGAGGCAATCGTTGACAGAAAGACTATGAAGTTGCGACGTAAGATGGTTGAGTTAGTGCTTGTCCGATGGAAACACACGAATGAGCCAAATCTCACCTGGGCGACAGAGTGTGACATGACGAGTCACTATCCGCATTTGTTTGCTGGTGTGTGATTTCGGGGATGGAATCATTCTAAGGTGGAGAGAATTGTAACGCCCGTGTTTCTGGGCTTGCCATTTTTAGCAATGTAATAGTCTAGGTTAACCTTTGTAACCCCAATTTGAAATAATAAAATGTATTATTTGTGAATTATCTGAATTATGTGATTTATGCGTGTATTTTCTTAATTATTATAATTTAATGAATTAAGAATAAAATGAGCGTCAAAATTTAAGTGTAAAATAAACTCGATATCTTTGGATAATGTTGTAGTAGTTGAAACGAGGTTTCCGAATATATATAGAACGCCCAAATCTGACTTCGTATGAGAAAGTTATGATTTTCTGAAGTTTCGACTAGGCAGTATGCAGCCCGAACACTCAATTTGAGATCGAGCAGTTCTTAGCCGAAACAATCTAAACGAGAATCGAAGATCTCGTTGTTAGTAGCGAAACGATGAAAAGTTAGGCGAGAACGGACGTCGGACGAAAAAGTTATGAATTTATAACGAAATTTTCTGTCCCGACCTCCTAAAAATAATTAATAAAAATAAAACTCAAAATTAGCCAACGGAGTCTAAACGAAAGTTGTAGAGCATAGTCTCACCTTCGCGTGGATATAAAGAACGTCGAAAACGGAGTTCGTACGAAGGAGATATGAATTTTTGAAGTTTATTAAATATTTAATATTTATTTTTAGTTAAAACCTCCGATATTATCTGAAGGGGAGTCAGCCGACCGATCCGAAGTACGCCCCGCGTACTGATGTACGCCCAGCATACAGCGAAGCATGACGAAGCCAGAACTCGAGTACCTCCGATGACGCAAGCGCTTACGATCCGAGGCGTACGCCCCACGTACGTGCGAGGGTTCAGCTCCTATAAAAGGGGATCCGAAGGCAGCTCTTTTCTTTTTACAATTTCTTCCTTCTCTCTAGTCTTTTGCCTCGTTTTGCGTGCCGTTTGTACCCCGAAGCCCCGGTAATATTTCCGAGCCCTAAAGCAAGATCCGAAGCCCCGAGAGTCCCGAAGAGCGTTATTCCCGAGCCGAAGCCATGCCCGCGAGGAGCCCGATTTTTGTGAAGATCTTCCAGATCTATGGAGAAACACTACTTCTGCAAGCGGTAGTGCTGCTCGATCATCTTCCGATCAGGTGAGTGTATAATCCCTTTCAATACACGATATCATAAAAGTAATCGCTAAACGTATTTAAGAATACGGGAAGTGAGTGTGTAGTCATTTTCATTCTAACGCAATATTATGAAGTATTATATATAAAATACATGCTATGTGTATATATTTTGCTGTTATATGTGTGAATGTATATTCACTTTTTTCTATCTCATAGATCTGATATATTCTCTATGAAATACGTGTTATGTGTGTATGCCTCTTCTGTTATGTGGAATATATGTATTGATTAAAGCATGCTATACAGGTTTTTAAACAATGTATAAAAATGTATATTTTTATCTACTAATATGTTGGGTAGAACATGGGTAGATAATTGGTGTGAAATAAACAGATGAGAGGCCTCGGTGTTATTGGTGTTATTCTAGTCATTCAGCAGAGTATGGATGACGACCACGGACTATTCTAGACTGTCCTGTGGAACACTAGCAGGCTCATTACCTGTAGGTGTTGTGAACGACATGTTCACTGGTGTACTCTATCCCCCACATGGTTGCCTTTAGGACACTTATTGTTAAGGAATCCCCTTTATAGTAATGTCCGTCCCGATGAAAGTCCTGAATTAGGTTCCTTATAATAGATGTTATTTTAGGGACGTAAAGTGAGGATAACGGGAATGGGTAATCGGGTTTATTGTGGATTGTTGAAATTAAATATAAATATTGTGGGTTGAAAACCGTATATGCTCACCAGGCTCCCAAGCCTGACCCACTCAGTTTATTTGTATTACAGGAAGTGGCGCAAGAGCTTAAGATGGGCGAATCATCAAGTGTTTTGTTTACAAGTCTGTATATGTATATATTTGTTGAATGACTTGTAATTTATCGTTTATGCTTTATGATCTGTATCGGAACATGTCATCCCGACTTTTGATTATGAAATGAAATCATATTTCTATAAGAAATGTTTTGATAAATATCTATTTTATCATGTTTTATTTTTGGGAACAAATTCCGCATCTCTTTTAAAATTAAAAGGATTTACTCTGAAAATTTTTAAAAAGCATAAATGAAATCGGTCTTTTCTAGCCGATATTTTGGGGATGTCACAGATAGTGTTAAGGTTAGAGTTGGCGTTAAGTTCCACAACTTTGTCGATGGCTGCATGACTTTGTTCAATGTTCCTAGCAATCCTACGGACTATGATGGGCAAGTGTCAGTCAGCTAAACCTCCATCGCTTATGTTATAAAAACTTCGGTCTACGTTGAAAGGTAAAGGTTGAACCTGTTCATCGCTCCATCGATTCAAGGTTGTTGCCCACATGGGAGTGGGACCTTAAAATGCTCGACGGGGGTTGGGGTTTGGAGCTACTTGGGGTAGGTTGTTGACTTCTGGTTCGGAGTCGGAGCTACCCTAAAAGCCTTATGCACGGTGATCATCCAAAGGGATCGGGTGATCATCTTCTGACTCTTCATCGAGCCATCCTCCAATGCCTTGGTTCGGATAGTACGAATCGACGGGAAGGTGGAAACCAGCCATGCTATCTACACAAGAATGGGGAAAGAATAGTTAATAGGCGTTCCAATCTAAGATACTTATAAGATGATCGTTATGAGTTAGACCAATACTTGTATAGTGCATACCAATTACATGCAACCGAAACAGAATAGACCTTCGAATAAGTGACCCTAACTCTGAATCCACAACCAAACAAGGAACAAGAAGTAAAGCAAAGATCACAGATTCTAAGTCTATAGCACCTTAGTCACCTGTAACCGTAGAGTATCCACTTATCAACTATTGATCTACTAGTAACGACCTTTTTAGTTCTCACATATGTAATTTATAGTAATGCAGAATAATCCTATAGTATTCTTGTTCTAATGTTCTTGTAGTAGTGTTGGTAAGTTTTTAGACTTGTTGCAACACCACAATAATTCTTAGGCACATGTTAGTCACTCTTCAGAAAATATAGTTGATAAGGCTATATCCACCCAGTTTTAACTATATGTCTCTAAGCCTAATTGTGCTGTTCAACAATCTTAATACTTTTGTTCTGTTCTAATATGAAACTGACCCTTTGTACGATTGGATGCATATATATACTTAGTTAAATATTTTATTATTTAAAAGTATATATTCTTGTTCAGAGTGTTTTAATCCCGATGTGTTTATAGTTCGTATATCTTTTATGGGTTGATATAATTGATTCACTATAAACAACGCTCTGATACCAATTTGTCACACCCCAAAACCGAGAACGGCGGAATACGTTCTGGGGTGGAGGACGTCATGTATAGTATCATAACAATGCATAATAGTAAAGACAAGCAACAACACCATTACATTAATATAATAATTGTAATACAAGCATGTTCTGTACAATTTATTAGACACCAAAAGTATAATTAAAATAAAGATGAGTCTTATATGTGCTCCATCTTCTCAAAAGCTGCATCTGTACCTGTCTACTTATGACCTGAGAATACAAGTTATTTTGAAAGCGAGTATCAGCATAAAGCTGTTGAGTTCATAAGTATTTAGTGTCATTGCTTGTATAAAAGTGTTTACAATCATGTAATATAATAGCTGTTATCAATGTTTGAAAATAGTATGATCCCTAGAAAATCCTATATTTTCCACTAAAAGTAGTCTTCTACCAAGACCCGGTTCTTTGTATGTTTGATCCTTTGAAAATGTAAAAGTTTTCCCAGTGAAACTATCTGTATGAAAATATAGTTTTAGACTTCATTCATGTAAAGTAATTGGGAAAATAATGTTTTACCCCAGCAGTGTCACTACCGACTGAATGTAATAAAAATGCAGACTCCAGGTAGTATTAAATGTACAATACACCTCGGGGAGTCTGTTTCGCCTTTAATTCTTAATGTGTTAATTAACGGTCTGAATGTGAACTCGTATGTAACCATGCTAATTGACGATCGAATAACTGAAGACCCTCCAGGTCACACGTAGTATTGTGACATTTTGTCACCCTTGGGCCTAGTCGGCTCAGACTGTAGCTAGCAGTCGGGATGTGGGAGTGTCTGTCCCGTATAGATCTATACACATAATGTCCGCTCTCCTTTTAGGAGACTCTGGTCACACATGGATAGCACAGTGAAGTGTCGTATCGAGAAGTAGTATGTCACATTCTGTTTTAGTATATGCTCTTGTATTAGTGTATAATGTACTTTCTGGTATAATGTATAGAGTGTTCTCTTGTATAGTATATAGTATTCTCTTTGCATATTATTTAGCATGTATTGACTCATAACTATACTAACTATAGTAAGTGTCATGGTAATAGTAGTAATGAGCGGTAATCCTTAACTATACCTATTATAGTTAAAAAGATATGTTAGTTGCATGCCTTTGATACACAAAGGTGTTGAACTGAAGTGAAGACATTTATATCCAACACAAATATATATATATATATATATATATATACATATACATATATATATATATATATATATAATATAACTAAGAATTCAACGATAGTTGGACAGATAACAATATACCCTAAGTCCACAATCAAACAAGAATAGGAAGTAAGGTGAGCTATCAGTCCTAAGTCCTTCAAGTCTTACTTATATAACTATATTGGTGTACATATGGTTTGGGAACAAAAGAAGTTTAAAAGAGTTTGGAAATATTTTAAAAACAATTTAACATGAAAAATGAGTTTGATAAACATTTAAAGCAGTTTTGTTGGCAAAGTAGTTAAAAGTATAGAAAATCCTTTTGGTTGCAAGTTATAAATCACATTTGACTGATACTATAATTTGATTGATTCAACTTGTACCCCCCCCCCATAAAAGCATTTAAAACATTTAAAAGGTTGATTAAGGGGTATGAACTCACCTGCAGTGAGTGGATTTGATGGAAGTGTCGGGTAGGATGTTAGGTGTCAAGTGAGGACTTGAACACACACACGGATCCTATGTAACATGTAGTGATACCTAAATGTATCTAGTTAGTTATTTAGTCACTAATTTAGTAAGTGAAGACACTCTAATGCATTAAAACACTTTGCTTCAAGTGCTAGGAGTGTTATGGGTTGCATCTAAGGAGTGTATGGTCTCACTATGGAGTTTACACCCAAATGGTCACCCTATATGTGTTTACGGTTAAGGGACCATTTCCCCCATGAGTTTATAGCCGTAAACTCATGGGAATGGTGAATTTAAGTGTTTCAATGTCTCATGCTTCACAAAGAAGGGTTCTAGGTTCGCATCAAAGGCTTAGGAAGCGGTTAGGCCTCGATATGGCACTCCCTTGGAGTTTACGGTCTTTGGACCACTCCATGGGAGTTTACGGTCGTACACCCTAGAGTTTACGACCGTAAACCCTTGGACACTTCTTCCTTTTCGTGTTTTGTGGTTCTTAGTTCATCCATTCAAGTTCTAGCCTCTTGTCCAAGCATTAGAAGGTGTTAGGGGCATCAAAACACCCTTTGGGGGTGTTTACGGTTTTGGGAGATCCCCAAACCGTAAACACTTGTTCTTGATGATTTTTGGTATTGATTTCATGGATTTGCAAGCACACTAAGTAAATAACTAGTTAGGAAGAGTATACTTACTTATAGGAAGCTTGTAAGAGTGTTTAGGACCCAAGAACACTAGTGTGTGTTCTTGGTGTTTTGAAGAACACTTGAAGATCTAGTTAAAAATCGAAAATCCAAGGATGAAATGATGTATAAACACTAGATTAAGTGTTGTATGAAAGAATCTAGGAAGGAAAACTTACATTTTTGGCGGATTTGGAAGAAGTGTGTGATGATACTTGAGAGAAAAAGCTTGTGTTCTTGAGGTGGGAAGTGGGAAGTGAGTAACAAGGGTGTAAACTCATGCTATATGCATGAGTCCTTGGGGAAAAGGTGTTTACGGCCCAAACACCAATTGTTTGGCCGTAAACTCCTAGTTAATGTGTTGGTTGTTTTGTTTGTTACACCTCACTAATAACGACACTTCCTTTTATTTAATCGTTTGACGAAAAATAAAATAAAACACCAAACAGGCTTAAATCTGGCCAAAAATGTACTGAAATGTTTTTGACTAATATTTAAGGTGTTTGACTGTGGATATTACACAAATGAAAACTTTGGGGTGTCACAGAAAGTTTCTCATTTATCCCTGGGCTCCAAACATGTTTGGGTCCCCAAAGTAACAGTTTAATTTTTCAAGCAATGTGCAAGGAGGAGCAAGAAGAGGAGTGGTTAATTGATAGCGCCTACTCCTTGCACATGACCTGAAGGTTAGAATACCTTTGCGAATTCAGGCCTATATGTAACAGTGGACACGTCACATTCGGGAAAAATACAAATGGAATCATCAGGGGTTACGGTGTATTCACCACGGGAAATTTCTCAATTCAAAAGTTTGCTTACGTAGAAGGCCTTAAGCATGACTTGATCAGGATTGGCCAACTATGTAAATCTGGTCATCAGGTTGAATTTGATAGTGAATATTGCTACATAATGACAAATGATATAAACACCTGATTGATCAAATCAAAATTCGAAAGGACAATGTATCCTTTGGATGTCTCATTGATCATTGGCAAACCACAATTGTGTTTTCAGTAAAAAAGTAGTATCCGAAGTTAGCTGGTTATGGCACCACAAGCTAGCTCATTTGAACTTCCAGTATATCAACAACCTGGTCACAAAAGAACTCGTCTGTGGTCTCCCAGTTCTGAAATACAAAAATGATACACTTTTCCCAACTTGTGAGTGTGGAAAACAAACAACGGGAAGCCATCTACTGGTTATCGATTTATCAATTGCTGAACCATTAGAGCTACTTCACATTGATCTCTGCGGTCCATCTACCGTAGCCAGTCTCTATCACAAAAAATACATTCTGGTTATAGTTGATTACTTTACACGTTTCACATGGGGCTTCTTCTTAAGACTCAAATCCGACACACCGCAAATCCCAATTAACTTTTTAAAAGAAATAGAGCTCCAAATCAAACAACTAGTTAGAAGGATAAGAAGTTACAATGGAAATGAATTCACTAATCATCTCGTGAATAGTTTTTTGGTCTCAAAGGGCATTAGTCTCAACTTTTCAGCTCCCTACACACCGCAACAAAATGGAGTAGTAGAACGAAGAAATCTCACTTTGGTTGAAGCAGCTAGATCAATGTTAAACTTTGCCAACCTTCCTCTCTACTTTTGGGCCGAAGTAGTGGCAACTTCATGCTTTGTTCAAAACCGAAGCATCATTTGAAAGTGTCTCGACTAGACTCTGTATGAGGGTCTTAACAACCGCAAACCAATTGTCAGATTCTTCCACATCTTTGGATGTAGATGTTTTGTGATCAAAAACAAGGATCGTCTTAACAAATTTTCACCAAAATCAGATGAAAGCATTTTTCTTGGCTACACAACAAATAAAGTAGCCTACAGGGTTCTCGATAGTCGAACAAGACTGATAGTCGAAAGCTTCGATGTCAAATTTGATGAATTTTATGTCCTCAACACTACTCCAATAAGTGAAACAAAAGCTATCCTTGAAACTGATATCCCAACCTCTTTGGGTCCCCTAAACATAGTTGAAATCAACTATGATGATCTTTTTGACTCCGCAGAGACAGATCATCTCTCAGAAATCATGGTGTCTCCGGTAGCTCAACAACAAAATGCTGAAGCATCTGGTCCAACTTTATCTGAAGAATTGTCCCTTAATACTTCCACCTCGTTGGTTAAGGGGGAAAGCTCAACTCCGGCTCAAATGAAAACCATCGAGGTTCCACTACTAGAAGATACAGCACCGATATCTGCCTGTGGAGTCACAGTTCAATCAAATATCTCTTCAGACTCTAAGGATGAAGAGGTTGGGAACATCCACACAAGAACAGATCCAAGGGTTATCACTCACTCATCAATCCAGGGGGAACCATCTTCGGTTCAAAGGGAACTCCCATCCTTAGTTCAGGGGAAACTTCCTTCAAGTGCTGCTCAAAATCATGTAGTCCAAGATACTTCTACGGGCTATTCACAAGTCGAGGGGGAACTGCCTTCTCCAACCGCAGAAACATCTAAAATTGAAGATATTCCCTCTACCACAGCCGCTGATCACCAACAACCTCGTCTTCACATCTGGACGAACGATCACCCACTGGGTCAAATCATTGGAAACCCATCCGCAGGTATTCAAACTTGATCCTCTAAAGATTTAACTGACCACTTCCATTATGCGGCTTTCATGTCCTCAGTTGAGCCTCGAACCATAAAAGAAGCACTCATGGAATCTGACTAGATCATCACAATGCAAGAGGAGTTAGCTAAGTTTGATAGGAATAAAGTGTGGAAACTTGTACCGAAGCCAAATGTCCACACAATTTTTGGAACAAGAAGGGTATATAAAAACAAGCTTGATGAGTCTGGTGTGATAGTGAAAAACAAAGCAAGGCTAGTTGCTAAGGGGTACAGTCAACTTGAAGGCGTTGACTATGATGAAACATATGCCCACGTAGCTAGAATGGAAGCAATACACATTTTCTTAGCCTAACACAAGAATATAAAAGTACATCATATGGATGTAAAGAGTGACTTTCTGAATGGAGAACTAAAAGAAGTTTACATGCAACAACCTTCAGGCTTCAAGAATCAATAATTTCAAAATCACTGCTACAAACTAGAAAAAACAGTATACGGTCTAAAACAAGATCCAAGGGCATGGTATGCGACTCTTTCTGAGTTTCTTGTCACGTCTGGATATAAAAGAGGTGTGATAGGTCCCACATTATTTAGAAGCGCAAATGGTAATCATTTGATGCTCGGTCGAATTTATGTGGATGATATCATTTTTGGAACAACATATTAGGGTATGATGAATGATTTTGCAAAGCTCATGACAAGTAAATTCCAAATGAGCATGAATAGAGAGATCAACTTTTTTCGAGGCCTTAAAGTGAAACAAGTCCCTCAAGGGATACTCATTCATCAAGAAAAATATACCTCTGAGCTGCTAAAGAAATTCTCAATGGACAATTGTTCCTCAGATAAGGTCCCGATGGCTTTCGGATACAAGATTTCATCTGATGCTACTGGAGAATCAGTTGACCACAAAACTTATCGTGGAATGATTGGGTCATTGATGTACCTAACTGCAAGTAGACCGAATATTGTCTTTACAACAGACTTATATGCTAGGTACCAAGCTAACCCTAAAGTATCTCACTTGACCGCAGTCAAGCAAATTCTCAGATATCTAAAGGGAAGTAAAGTGTTAGGCCTCTGGTACCCTACGAGAAATGACTTCAACCTTCAAGCCTTCACAGATGCGGATCATACCGGATGCAGATTAGATCAAATAAGTACTTCTGATGGTTGCCAATTTCTAGGAGGAAGACTAGTCAGGTGGTCTTCAAGGAAGAAAAATTGTGTCTCGTTGTCTACCGTAGAAGTTGAGTATGTGGCCGCAGCCAGCTGCCGTTCCCAAGTTCTATGAATGAAGACTCAACTCTTGAATTACGTATACAGAATGTTGCGGGTACTAATTTACTATGATTCAGAGAGTGCTATAGCAATTTCTCATAATCCAATTCACCACTCAAAGACGAAACGCATTGAACTACAATACACTTCATCAAGGATCACATCCTCAAAGGTAGCATTGAACTAATTTTTGTTCCCACTCACAAAGAAATAGCAGATGTTTTTACCAAGGCACTTGATGCCACAAAACTTAATAGCTTTTTGGAAATGCTAGGAATAATGAACCCAAAGCCACAATTCTTTTTGAATTGAGAGGCACCCCAGACTACATCGGTCTCCAAATGTGAAGAAAACTGCTTCTTCTCTTTTCAATTTAAAATTCTTGAAGCATTCTCTTCACTACGGTTCCAAAATAATATATGCATTGTATATCTTTTCAGTATATTTAGTATACCGCAATCATATACGATACATATATTCTTCGGGTCCTTAATTTTTTTATTTCTAACCTTTTATCAAGTGTTCTTTCAGGTTACACTACCGTAGTCACACTGCTCACCGCTGCAGTCATCTGAACTCAACCGTAGTAGCAATAAATGATCTAACAATCACTTCCTAAAAAACTGATAGCTTTGTGTGCTATTTAATGGTCTTCAATAAATAAATAAACATTCCTCATAACATTCATTTTGTAGCATACAACGTTTCAGTCTCTTTCAAAAATCACTTTTCTTAGTTAGGCCTATTTTAGGCTAAAAAACAAATCAATTGTTTTTCCATAAAACGAAATCTTTTAAGAAATCTCTTTTCTCAACCGTTCATGTCTCACATCCGTTTATTGTAAAATTTGTTTCAACTTCCCACCTTTTCACAACGGATAAAAACCTTCACCACACGAACATCTGGCATGTGATCATGGACCTGACATGCATTTAATGCTCTGTTTCTCTAGTAAATTAATTTCTTTTTATTTTTCTTTTATTTGTGGTTGATAATGGTGAAAACCCAAGGGTTTTAACTTTAACAGCTGTAAATAAATCAATTACATTAAGTTTTGAAATCTGGATGTATAAAAACCCCCAATTCTTCCCAAGATTGCTTTACGCTTTCTGAACCCTTAAAGACGATCTTCATCTTCTCCATCTTCTTGCTCAAACCTTTTTCTGCAAGTTCTAAAATATTTTACTACAATCACGGTGAAATCGGGAATTTCCAAGAAACAATCGAGGGCATCTGGGTCTGTTCTTCCCACCGGCTCAGAAACCACCATCAAAGACCAATCGCCGTCCATTGCATCGAGCAACATCAGAGCCATCTTTGAAGATCATCCTTCATATAATGAGGCTATCAGATTGATGATCAACTTCCTTCCCTAACACCCACTGTTTGGTGCATTCAACTATTTCACAGAAGTAGTTCCATTTCCTACTCTATTCAAGTGTACTTTTTCTGCTTTTCGTCCAAGCCACAACCTTCAAAAAGTGCATCTCAACCTTGTGGAAGATTCACTTGTTGTTCTAACAAAGAACAAATTTCAGGAAGCAATCAATCTGAGGGTTCTTTCTTCTACAAAGTTCTACTCACCAAGCCCAAATGATGTGATTCCAACCTTGTACCAGATGGGTTACCAGAAGAAACTGAAAGGAATCGAAGAGTTCAAGAAAAACCAACTTCTGGCGGTATGTCAGTTTGTCTATCACTTTGTAATCAGAAGTCTCTCCGGCAGAATGGGTGGAACAGACAATGTGGGAATCAAGCTCATGGAACTGGTTTGGAGCATTTACATCGGTAATGTTGTGAATTATGGTCAAATTCTATGGGATGACTTCTTGCAGTACATTCCCAAAGAATCTCCAATAGTATACCCAACTGAGCTCACCTTTGCTAATTTCTGGTCGCTATGCATCTTGGATGTGCATAAGGATGCCAAGCTTGACATGGGCGATGACTAAACCCTATTTGCAACTTGTGATCTAAAAAGGTACACACCCTCAGAAGATCAAACTATTTTTAGACCCCTTAGGAGATTACCTAGATATATTTTGGAGTCCGTAGGACTCATAACTCCTGACGTAGTTGACAATATCATGGCTACGAGTGGTATTGACCCATACCACTCTTCACCACATAAACCAAGTCAGACTACCACAACCCTTACAACAACACAAGTTCCTCCAAGTACCGCATTCCATACCGCAATCCCTACCATGACAATGGTACCCACTTCTACCGTAGATCAGATAGTCCAACCCAAATTTAAACGAGTCAAGCAAACTGTGACTTCAAGGAAAGCACCACAAAACATTGTCAAAAAAAGGAGGCGAACTTTCCAAGAAATGTAAGTCCAAAACCGCAGAATCATCTGCTGCGGTTCGTCACACTTGTCACACCCCAAAACCAAGAACGGCGGAAACGTTCCGGGGTGGAGGACGTCATGTACAGTATCACAACAGTGTAAAGTAGTAAACAAGCAACAACGTCATCCACTGCATTATAGGTATGGTTTTAATACATGTGTGTTCTTTCATTGTAATAAGACACCAAAATATATAATCAAAATAAAAGACAAGTATTGTCTGTGCTCCGTCTTCTCAAAACCTGGCCATCATACCTGTCTACTGGTGACCTGAGAATACAAGTTATTTTAAAAGCGAGTATCAGCCTAAAGCTGGTGAATTCATAAGTATTTAAGTGTCATTGTCTTGTTTTGAAAAGCTGTTATGAATGCCATGTAAATCTTTAAATGAAGCAGTTGACATAAGTATGAAAAACCCTAGAAAATCCCTTATTTCCTACTAGTATGAAATGTAGTCTTCTACCAAGACTCGAATGTTTTGCTATAAAAATGATAGTTTTTCCTTCCTTTTGACTATTACAAACAATACTTAGTCTAACTCATCGTTTATGTGAATGTATCACAAAATAAAGTAATAGGAAAAATGTAATAATGTAAGTGTTATCCTTTTGTATTAGGATTAACACGACATCACGTCAAGCGAAATGTATAACCTTTGAACATCCATAGATTGTTCAATTTTCCTCTGTAGCTACAGCAGGTTTAAGGAATGGTTAATCCCGTAAAGGTACTCCTAATTTAAGTATTAACCGTAGACATCCGTAGATGGTCATTTACCTCTGTAGCGAATAGCAGGTTAAAGGAGTGGTTAGTCCTGTGAAGGTACCCCTAGTATAAGTAATAACCGTAGACACCCGTAGATGTTCATCTACCACTGTTGCTAACAGATGGGTTCCGGAATGGTTAGTCCCGTCTAGATATCTCGTTGAACTGGGATAGGCAGAATAGTTTACACATAATGTACTAGTAAATCATCCTAGTGAATCTAGGTATAAGTATCCATGTAAGTGTATACAGGTAAATGTATCCAAGTAAAGGTATTCATGTAAGCGTATCAATGTAGACGTATTCATGTAACCTGTAATATATAGTATAGACTCATGAATGAACTGACTCTGGTGTAATTCCTTGTAATAGGAATAATGTTTTGTATCTCCTAACTATCCCTATAATAGTTAACTGGAAGGTAATTGATTGTCCAAACAGGTTTATACACCCTTGCTATGCAAGAGTGTGGGAAAACTGAATGAAGGATGAAAACTATAACATCAATACATATAAAAGAACATAATTGTATAGATATATTTTTGTTCGAGAAGGTAAAACTGGTTGTGTAAGACATCTTATGAGTTTTTGAACAAGAATTAACAATGACTTGATGTCATTTTAATAAACATTTCAAACATAAAACATTTTTCTACCAATGTATTTTTAAGACAGAAAACCATTTCATGCATCACATTTTGAAGTATGTGAAATCTACTGGATAAAAACACAGTTATAAAAACATATGAGTAATTTAATAACATGCTGTTTTCTACTTGTATTCCCCCCTCCCCCCATTAAAGCATTTAAAAACATTTGAAACATTGATTTAGGGGTATGAATTCACCTGAAGATGGTGGTTTGGATGAACTGAACGGTGTAGGATAGTTAGGTGTCAAGTGAGGACTTGTACACACACTATGATCCTAATGACACATATATGCAACCAATTAGTCTTAAATTACTAATTGAAAATGTTAAGACATCCTAGGTCATGATAAACACTTTACATAAGTGTTATTAGCCTTGAGGACTTCATCTAATTTGTTGTAGGACCCGTCTAATGAATTTAGGGTTCCAAAGGATCCCATATTTGAGTTTACTCTCCAATAAACTCCACACAAGGAGTTTACGGTTGTAAACCCTTGATTTTATGGCCGTGAACTCCTAGGCTTAATGTCCTTTGGTGTTTTGAGGTTCTAAATGATCCCTAGAAGCATTCCAACTTGGTGGATTAATTCTTGGAAGGGTTTAGGGCACTAATACACTCCTTTGAGGAGTTTACGGCCCCAAGGCCAATTCCTTTTGAGTTTACTGCCGTAAACTCATATGGAAGGGTTTTTTTTTTTATGTTTTCAAGTCCCATGCTCATGTAGAATAGGTTCTATACATTTATCAAAGGAAAATGAAGGCTTTAGGCACACTTTGGTGCCCTTCATTGATGTTCACGGCCCAAGAACCATATTAGGGCCGTAATCTCCCTTTGGGAGGGGTTTTTTATGTGTTAAAGTGCTTAAATTAACTAGGAGTAAATCTAGGTAATAGTCCAAGGCTTTAGGAGTGTTAAAAGCACTCTTTGGCCCTTGTGTTTGGAGTTCACGGTCCAAGTACTTCTTGGGCCGTGAACACCTTACTCTTGGTCTTCATGGTTGATTTCAAGGCTTAATTAGACTAATATAGAAGCCGAAGTTGGTTACATATAAAGGGGAAGGGACTAGGCATCAATTTAAGAGTTTACTCCCCAAGGTGTTCTTGGGCTGTAAACTCTCGAATCTAGTTGTTTTGCTATGAAATCTATGTTATTAAGCACATTATAAGCCATATTAGACAACTAGAGAGCGGTACTCATGATTTGGGATGAAAACCCGGAGATCCGTGAGAGAGAAAATGGTTTTTCTCTAATTGGAAATGTAACTAATGAAAGAAAATGGTTCAGATTTCTATATATCGTCCAAACATTTTTGGCAGAAAATAAATGAACTCTAATGTCATAGAGTTTTGAAATAACAGAGTTGCACAAAACCCTAGTGCAACCTCTCTCCTTATATCTCTTTGAGAGTAAACCCTGAAATACTCAAACATATACGAAAAAGTCTTAAAATTTACAGCAAATGACATGACTTCTATTGACTTGATATTGTTTGTACAGAATGGAAATTTCGGTTTGTCACAACACTCCCACCAAAACTCAAGCTCCCGAAGTCAATGTTGAAGATGAAACCCATCATGAGTCTTCAGCCTCCAGAGATGTGTTCAGATGGAAGAAACTATAGTTAACCCCAAGTCAATGCCAAATGTGTAACCCGACTCATAACATAGTCTCCCAAAAGACTCTGGTTGTCATTGGAGCTACCGCAAGCTCACCGACTCATACCCAAACTCACCACTCAGATACAATAAGTGTATATGTTTCGTCACTTCATGGAGACACACCTCCAATTGAGTCCCAAGTGGACCCAATTGTGAAGAGTCGCCCTTAGGTCTCCAGGGCATCACACTTGCACTACTTTGAGCCTAAGGAGTTTAACTCCATTTTCCTTCATGACACACAAACACTTCAAACACAAGTCGCATCGCAAGGCATTTCTTCTACCTTTTCCAAAATTGAGCCAAGGCCAGACTTGACTTTAGGTCAAGGAGACCGAGGGAGCTCAGGAAATCCTATTCCACCACTATTACTCATAATTAGTCTAGGCGTGGGGAGCACAACTGTGCAAGGAACCACGAACCCGAGGGACACCTCGGTGCGAAACCAAGGATTTGACGAATATCAATAAGGATTCTTGGACTCGGTATCGTCCAAGCACTGAGTCTGGAATCAGAAATTTTGAAGCTTTTTAGAGAGCATTCAAAGTCAGGAAATGTCAAGAAGTCCAGCAACAACAACAAAAGGAGAATGATCTTCTCATAGTTGCTAAGTATTGGGAAAACTCCTTCAACAACGCCAAAACTATTCACGACATCTTGCAGATTCAAGAAAGGATGTCCAAAATGGAAACAATAGTTCAAAAAGATCAAAATCTACAAGATGGAGCTGGTCCATCAAAGCCTCCACCAACTGATGAAAATCATGACTCTAATGACGATGGAACTGCAGTTGAAATCAGCTCAGGTACAATGTTTGGACTTGACGATATTGATCTTGATGATGTTCAGCAACCCCCCAACTCAGAAGAATTTTTGATGGTATTTGACAATGAAGATTCAAGTTGATCCCAACGCTCCAGTTCAAAACCCAAAGCAAAGAGGAAGAAGAAGTTGCTTGTCTCAAGAAAGGAATTCCTTAGCCTTCAATCCAAAGTCGACCAAATATTGGCTGCATTCACCACTATCCAATCGCAGAACACAGAGATTGCCACACTACAGACACTTGCTGAAAAGGGTGGAAAGACTTGAAACAAGAGAACGACTGGCCATAGAACGTGTAAATCTAAAAGTTGAAATGGGAATTCGAGCTTTGGATAATAGTCGTACTGCTGACCACAAGCAGTTTATGGCAACTGCTAAAAACCTAGTCAAATTGGTCACCACATTCAAGAATAAACTCAAAATCACTCTTGACAGTCAAGCGGTTCATTCCAACCAACTTGTAGATAGACCTGGCAATTTCAGACACGAAGACACGAATCTGTGAGAGACACGACACGACACGAATACACGACACGAATACATCTTAAAAATTGAGATAAAGCTTATTTCTCATCGTGTAATCGTATCGTGTCAAATTTGTGGCTGACACGTTTTCATGACACGAATACACGAATTGCCAGGTCTACTTGTAGAAGAAACTCACAATGCCTACGAATCCACCATTGCGGTTCTCGAATCAACCATCAACAACTTAAGGTGCTCACTCTCTACCAACTCACATGATGATGAGATTCTCAAACTCACCAATGAAATTCATCAACTTCTATTCAACAAAGAAATCCCCAACAACCAACAGTTGGGTGATGTAATGAAGTCCCAATTCAATGAAGCCTTTTCAAAGATTGATGGACTGAGACAATGGTTTGAGGAGCAAAAAGTTGTTTCTTCTTCAAAAGGGGGAAGTGAGTCCTCTCCATATTCTCATCCGCATTTTCATCAAGGCTATTCACATCAAACTCCTCCAATAATCCCACTTCATCAACCAATTCATCAAAGGATTCCAACTCCACAACCTTCACCGCAACCACCTCCTAAATAAAAAACTTTGGTGACATCTCCACATCAAACCCCACCGCAACAGGATCCGCAACAATCTCCTCATTAGACTCCCCTGCAATTTAGAAACTTAGATCCAACAATGTCATCGGATCACTCAATTGACTCACCAGCCACTCGACAAAGGAAAAAATACTAGAGGTCCGCAAATTTCGTTGAACAAATTTGGAGAGAACATGGTTTTGATACAATTATGGATGAGTCCCTAATCAACTCTTAGGTCAATCCCACCCGAAGGCTCCTCAACGATGATTACAGACCCATCCTGACTTATGTTGAACCTCCATCCGATGGATACTAGGATGTTCCAATCTTTCCCAACTCCAAATTCTTCCCTGTCTTTTAGCCTTTTGATCAAAGCCTTCCAGATGATCAAAGACTCCCCCTCAAATTCAAATGCCTAAACCAGTTTCATGCCAAGCATGGGACTGACTTCGAAAAGATCTGGTCTAATGACAGACCATCAGGGGTGAAAAATTACCAAGTGAGAAATTTCATGAAGACTGATTTTGTTCGGTATACACTCACTAGGAGAGGAGATGACTACATCAGGACATAGGCTGACTTTCCCTGCATGAACCCCGAATAAGTGTTCCTAATTGCTAGAGTATTACAGATCAAGGCTAGAAAACATCTGAAGATGAAGATCGCCTGTGAAAAAACTTGTGGGTTTCTTGGGGCATTAGTCTTTGATTTTGTCAAAATAGATGCCGAAATTCATCCTGTTCTAGCCCCGAAGTTCAAATTTCCAGAGTTTGAGCCTGCATCAACCTTCACTGAAGGCTACCAAGAAATGTCTCTCAGTGCAACCAACTTCCCGAAATTAGGAGTTGTGTACAAAAGAGCCAATAGTGATCTCAAATACTTCATTCCTATTACCGCAATGCACAGACTGACCCGAAGGCAACTAGAAGTGACTCTGGCTTCGGTTCAAAGATCCAAGAACATAATGGAAGAAGTAATGTTCGAGATAACAAAAAGAATGCTTTGGCTAGGCGAAAGTGAGGAAGTTCTGGTGGATCCTCATCAAAATTTTGAAACTTGATAAGTGAAGAAGAAAGTTGAAGAGGTCACGTTTGGAGAAAATGTTGTTAGATAAAGTGATCCTCTTAAACTAAAAGGATCCGCAATCGTATTTTCTGTCAACCGCAACCAATGTTACTACCGCAATGATGTGTACCTACCACAGTTTAAGATAAAGAAGTTATTATTAAGTCAGAGTGAACCGCAACTACTACTATCGCAGTGAAGACCTTTTTGTTACATCAATTGGCTTAACATGTTAGCTTTACTTTGTCCAGTGAACATTGCATGGTCACTTAAGTCAGTAGTTTATGATTTTTTATTCAAGATGTAACTTTTTGAGATTCTATAAATATACTCTTCGTCTTCATGTAATCTCACCACTCTTAACGATCTTTGTGAACATTCAATCTGAAAAACTAAGATCCATATCTCTATTTTATATTATCTAATATTCGGGATCCTCTTCACTTTAAACTGATCACACATACTAACTTGTGTTTGAATGCAAACCTCGTTATGAATCAGTTTAGTGTATACTTGATATAACTTGTTGTCATTTACATTTCTTTTACTTTTTCAGCACTTTATATTTCTTCAACTAACTATCTAACAACTCTAACATATTATTGTTGAGCTTACATGATCCTTTGAGATTAACTTATTCCGCAACCACTACCTTGTAATAACGTTTGTTCAAGTGTTTCTCAAAAGTTTTTTTCTCAACGGGAGCAACTAGAGGGGTATTCTTCTTTAGTATATTAGGAGTCTTCCTTTGACGAGGGAGTCACTTGGAGGGGTGGAATACTTTTTGAATGAATAGAAGGAACAGAGGAAGAAGAAAGGTGTTACATCCCCAAAATCTCGGCCAGAAAAGACCGATTTTCATTTATGCTTTTAAATAATTTCAGAGTAAATCCTTTTGATTTGAAAGAGTTGCGGAATTTATTCCCAAAACAAAACATGATAAAATAATATTTATCAAAGCATTTCATCAAGAGATGCATTTTCATTATGTAATCAAAACTCGGGATGTCATGTTCCGATACAGACCATAAAGCATAAACGATAACATTACAAGTCATTCAACAAATATATACATATACAGACTTGTAAACAAAACAACAAGATGATCCATCCATCTTATGCCCTTGTGCCACTTCCTGTAATACAAATAAAACTGAGTGGGTCAGGCTTGGGAGCCTGGTGAGCATATAGGGTTTTCAACCCACAATAAATAAGTTATATTTAATTTCACCAACCAATCACTATCCCGATTACCCATTCCCGTTATCCTCACTTTACGTCCCTAAAACAACATCTATCTCGAGGGACCAAATCTAGGATTTTCATCGGGACGGACATCACTGCTAAGGGGTTTCCTCAACAATAGATATCCTAAAGGCAACCATGAGGGGGATAGAGTACACCGGTGAACACATCGTTCACAACACCTACAGGTTATGAACCTGCTAGCGTTCCACTGGACTGTCTAGAAAGAGTCCGTGGTCGTTATCCATACTCCGCTGAATAACTAGATCAACAACAACAACAACATCGAGGCCTCTCATCTGTTTATTACACACCAAATATCTACCCATGTTCTACCCAACATAGTAGTAGATAAAAATATATATTTTCATACATAGTTTAAAACCTGTATATCATTTTCATTCAATATATATTCCACATAACAGATGAGGCATACCACATAACATGTATTCCATAGAAAACAATTCAAATCTATGAGATAGAATAAAGTGAATATCCATTCACGCATACAATCACAAAATTTACACATAACAAGTATATCGTATAAAATACTTCATAGTTACTCGTTAGAAGAAAGTAACTACACCCTCACACATATAAACCACAATTTACTTAATACACTCAAACCGTACTTGTATTATTATTGTGTTTATGAAAGGTAGTATACACTCACTTGATCAGAAGATGATCGGACAGCACTACGACTTGCAGAAGTAGTAATCCACAACAGATCTGGAAGATCTCTTCAAAAATCGAACTTCTCGCGGGCAGAGCTTCGGCTCGGGAACCGCACTTCTCGGGATCTTCGGGATCTTGGGACTTGCCTCGGGGCTCGAGAATAATACCGGGGCTTCGGGGTATTTTTGGCACGCAAAACGATGCAAAACGAGAGAGAGAAGAGAGGAAATTAGCAAATTGGCCGGCTGCCCTCGCATCCTATTTATAGGAGGCTGGAGCCTCGGAGTACGCGGGGCGTACTGGTCCGAAGTCGTCATGGCATGCGTCATCCGAAGCCACATGCTGCAATGTCGACACCTTCGGAGTACGCGGGGCGTACCTCGGATTAAACCGGTGACTCGCCTTCGGATAATGCTTCCGAATTTCCAATTAAAAATAAATGCAATTTATTTATCAAACTTCGGAAATTCATATCTTCTTCATACGAACTCCGTTTTCGACGTTATTTATATCCACGGAAAGGTGAGACTACGCTCTACATCTTTCGTTTAGACTCTGTCGGCTAATTTTAACTTTATTTTTATTATTTATTTTTAATAGGCCGCGACAGAAAAACTTCGTTATAAATTCATAACTTCTTCGTTTGACGTCCGTTCTCGCCTAACTTTTTATCGCTTCAATACCAACAACGAGACCTTCAATCCTCATTTAGATTGTTCGGGCTAAAAACCGCTCGATCTCAAATCGAGTATTTCAGGCTGCATACCGCTAAGTCGAAACTTCGATAAATCATAACTTCCTCATACGAAGTCAGATTTGGGCGTTCTATATATATTCGGAAACCTCGTTTCAACTACTACAACATTAACCAAAGATATTAAGTTCATTTTACACTTAAATTTTGACGCTTATTTTTATTCTTAATTAATCAAACCACATAATTAAGCAATTAAGCACAAAACACATAATACTCAAATAATACATTCTTATTATTTCAAAACGGGTTACAAAGGTTAACCTAGACTATTACATTGCTAAAAACGGCAAGCCCGGAAACACAGGCGTTACAATTCTCTCCACCTTAGAATGATTCCGTCCCCGGAATCACACATCAACAAACAAATGTGGATAGCGACCCATCATGTCACTCTCCGTCTCCCAGGTGAGATTCGGCCCATTCGTGTGTTTCCATCGGACAAGCACTAACCCAACCATCTTGCGTCGCAATTTCTTAGTCTTTCGGTCAACAATTGCCTCTGGTTCCTCAATCAACCTTTTGTTCTCATCAATTCTCAATTCAGAAATTGGAATTATGTCGGGAACTTCTCCCATGAACTTCCTCAAATAACACACATGAAAAGTGTTATGAATTCCATTCAGTTCTTCTGGTAGTTCGAGCTTGTAAGCTTGGTTCCCAATCCTCTGAAGAACTTTAAACGGTCCAATAAACCTTGGACTCAACTTTCCCCTTTTACCAAATCTTATAAGTCCCTTCCACGACGAGACTCTAAGCAAAACCGAATCCCCAACCTCAAAAGTCATCGGTCTTCGCTTTTTGTCAGCATAGCTCTTTTGACGATCCTGAGCTGCTAACATTCTTTCCCTAATTATTTTCAACTTTTCAGCAGTTTGATGAACCAACTCCGGTCCCATAAACTGCTTTTCCCCAGCCTCAAGCCAACAAGACGGCGCAGTATGATATGAATATACCACATCAATTCGTTATGTATGGATGATGAGATTTCATTGATACACGACACTTCTGTCCATACAAAGCTTGGTAAGGTGCCATGTTAATGCTCGAGCGGAAACTATTATTATAGGAAAATTCTACCAATGGTAAATGTTCATCCCAATTACCTAGGAATTCCAGAGTACATGCTCTCAGCATATCTTCAAGCGTTTGTATCGTTCGTTCGCTCTGACCATCAGTCTGCGGATGGTAAGCTGTACTTAAACACAACTTGGTACCCAATTCCTCTTGTAGACTTTTCCAAAATCGTGAGGTGAAACGGCTATCACGATCCGACACAATCGTTAACGGAACACCATGAAGCCTCACAATTTCCTTCACGTAAGAATTCGCAAGCTTCTCCATAGACCATTTCTCCTTGGCCGCTATGAAATGCGCACTCTTAGTGAATCGATCAACGATCACCCAAATCATGTCGTGACCATTCTTTATTCTGGGCAGTTTAGTGACAAAATCCATAGCAATGTCTTCCCACTTACCCATTGGCACATGCAAAGGTTCTAAACTCCCGTACGGTTTCTGATGTTGTGTCTTGACTCTCGCGCAAGTCACACACTCAGCCACATACTTTGCAACATCAAGCTTCATCGTCGGCCACTAGTAGTAGGGTTTCAGGTCCCTATACATTTTAGTGCTACCCGGATGAATCGAGTACATGGTCTTGTGAGCTTCTTCCATTAGAAGATCTCTGACTCCTCTTGTCTTAGGTATCCAAATCCGATCTTGCAACACCTTCAGTTCATGACTGTTTACACCGAACACCAACGTTTTGCCCAAACGTTCCTCCTTTCTGTCATTCTTCTCAGAAGCTTCGCTTTGAGCTTTCTTTATACCTTCCAAAATGGTCGAGAACACTTCAATTATCAACGCTCTTGGCCTTTTCCTTTCAAGATTGACTTTCCGACTGAGAGCATCAGCAACAACATTAGCTTTACCGGGGTGGTAAAGTATCTCACAGTCGTAGTCCTTAAGTCATTCTAGCCAGCGTCGTTGCCTCATATTCAATTCTTTCTGATTAAAGAGATATTGGAAACTCTTATGATCAGTGAAGAGTTTGCACTTCGTGCCATAGAGGTAATGCCTCCATAGTTTCAGAGTGAAAACTACCGCTGCCAACTCCAAATCATGAGTCGGGTAGTTCTTTTCATGCTCTTTCAGCTGTCGAGATGCATATGCTATCACCTTTTCTCTTTGGGTCAAAACACAACCCAATCCAACCCCAGGCGCATCGCTATAAACAGCAAAGTCTTCAACTCCATTGGGTAGAGAAAGTATCGGTGCCTCGCATAGCTTCTTCTTTAGCTTCTCGAATGCTTCTTTATGCTTCTCACTCCAAGCATAAGTAGCTCCTTTGTGGGTCAAAGCTGTCAATGGACTAGCGATCGAAGAAAAGCCTTGGATAAACCTTCGGTAATATCCAGCTAATCCTAAAAAGCTTTGAATCTCCGTGGGACTTTTCGGTTGTTCCCACTTCGTTACAGCTTCAATATTTGCTGGATCAACCATTATCCCTTCGTGGTTGACCACGTGACCCAAGAATTGGACTTCACGAATCCAAAAATCACATTTTGAGAACTTTGCATACAGATTCTCCTTCTTCAAAACTTCTAACACTTCTCGCAAGTGTCTGCCATGCTCCTCCTGGCTTTTCGAGTAAATCAGAATGTCGTCTATGAACACTATCACAGATTTATCAAGGAAAGGATTACAAACCCTATTCATCAAATCCATGAACGCTGCCGGAGCATTGGTTAGTCCAAACGACATAACCAAGAACTCGTAGTGTCCATATCTAGTTCTGAATGCAGTCTTCTCGATATCTTGCTCTCTTACTTTTAGCTGATGATATCCTGACCTTAGATCGATCTTCGAGAAATAGCTCGAACCTTGCAATTGATCAAACAGGTCATCAATCCTTGGCAACGGATATCTATTCTTTATTGTTGCCTTGTTCAGCTCTCGGTAATCAATGCACATTCTCATACTTCCATCTTTCTTCTTCACAAATAACACCGGAGCTCCCCAGGGCGATGAACTAGTCTAATGAAACCCTTGTCCAATAACTCCTGAAGTTGCATCATTAGCTCCATCATTTCCGTCGGTGCTAATCGGTAAGGTGCTTTCGCAATTGGCGTTGTTCCTGGCAACAAGTCAATACGGAATTCCACTTGTCGATCTGGTGGTAATCCAGGAAGGACTTCGGGAAATACTTCTGGATAATCACACACCACTGGAATATTCTGCATCACCTTCTTTTCCTTCTTAGCATCAATCACGAATGCTAAATATGATGTACACCCCTTGGTCAAACATTTTCTGGCTTTCATCAATGAAATGATCCCAAAATTTACTCTGTGTTTGTCCCCATACACCATAAACGAATCTTTCCCAGGCGGGTTTACTTTGACTATTTTCTTCTTGCATAAAATTTCGGCGTCATTGGCGCTAAGCCAATCCATTCCCAAAACGATGTCGAAACCATTTAGTTCGATAGGCAATAATTCCTCGTGGAACTTATTCCCATTCAGATCAATTAAGATGTTTTTCATGCGATGGCTAACAGGTACAAACTTGCCATTAGCAACTTCGACTAATAAAGCATTCTCTAGTCTAACAACAGGCAAAGCTAGCTTTCTACCAAATCCATGCGATATAAAGGTGTAGTTGGCTCCAGAATCAAATAAAATTTGGGCAGGCAATTCGTTAACGAGAAAGGTACCTGAAGCGACATCAGCTTCATCTTTAGCAGCTTCCAGTGTCATCTGGAATGCTCTCGCCTTTGGCTTTGGCGGAATGTTGGGTCTAGCTGCCTCCTTCTTCTTCGGGCAGTCCCTCGACATGTGTCCCTCCTCACCACAACCATAGCAAACTTTCTTAGGGAGGGTACATTCATTGGCATAGTGCCCTGGCTTTCCACACTTATAGCATGTGTTCGCCACCTCACATTTTCGATGATGCTTCTTCTTACATTTGTCGCACCATTTCGCTTCACCTCCACTTCCCCTCGAACCAGACTTCGAGAACTTATTTTTCTTGTTGGACCCTTAAGTTCCATCGAACTTCCTCTTTTCACCAACATCTATCCTTTCTAGACCCTTTTCCTTCTGCTGGGCCTCCACATTCTTAGCTGCACGAACAGCCCTTTTTAGAGTAGTTGCCATCTTGACTATCGGACCAAAGTCAGCAGGCAGTCCATTAGCAAACCTCTCAATCTTGGAGAGTTTCGTTGGCACTAGGTACGGAAACAACTTCATTTTCTCAGTAAATGCAGTAGCATAGTCATCTTTGCTCATCTTCCCCTTCTTCAAGTTTTGGAACTCATTGTTCAGATCAATCAGATCTATCTCTGAACAATACTGCACCCTCAGTTGTTCCAAGAACTCCTCCCATGACATTTTCAGGGCTTCTCCTCGTGGCATAGTATCTGCCAACAATTTCCACAAACTCAAGACTCCTTGTTGTTTCTCCTTTCTGGATCGTTCCTTCGTTCTCCCTGAGTCCCAACTTGACTCATCATGCGACTATTGTTCCCTTCCTCCGATTCCTCGGGAATCAATTCGGGTTCCTCAATAGGTATGATAGGTTCATCCCTATTATCATGCAACATCTGTCGCATCTCCTCCCTTTGTTCGGCTAGCATAGCCCGAATCATGGCTTGCACCGCAGCCATTGTTATTGGTTCTGGTGCTGCTGCTACAACAGGTATTTGCTCACTAACTGGCGGTTGATTCCTGTTTTCCGAGTTTCCAACGCCACTCCTTGTTCTCACCATTTTTGATCTACACACCGAATAAGGTGAAATTAGATCCTCATTCACGATAGATATTCAAATCATCCTTATTACTCTGAAACGTTTACATGCTAGTTATAATAACGTAGGCATACGCTTAGAATCCTACACACATAAGGTTTCCAGATCCGGTCGGCAACAGACCGTAGATCCGAACAAATAGTATCCTATATGGGAACATATAACATTTAGCACATAAAAGCATTTTAGGCAACTTTCCTAAAATAAACTAGTGCTCGTGTCTAAAATCCAACAGACACACATCTCAGCTCAAAATTCCACTTAGCATTCTAAGTTTAAGTCTAGAAATCCTACAAATTCCTAGTTTGCTTAAACAAATGATCTGATACCAACTGTTACATCCCCAAAATCTCGGCCAGAAAAGACCGATTTTCATTTATGCTTTTAAATAATTTCAGAGTAAATCCTTTTGATTTGAAAGAGTTGCGAAATTTGTTCCCAAAACAAAACATGATAAAATAATATTTATCAAAGCATTTCATCAAGAGATGCATTTTCATTATGTAATCAAAACTCGGGATGTCATGTTCCGATACAGACCATAAAGCATAAACGATAACATTACAAGTCATTCAACAAATATATACATATACAGACTTGTAAACAAAACAACCAGATGATCCATCCATCTTACGCCCTTGTGCCACTTCCTGTAATATAAATAAAACTGAGTGGGTCAGGCTTGGGAGCCTGGTGAGCATATAGGGTTTTCAACCCACAATAAATAAGTTATATTTAATTTCACCAACCAATCACTATCCCGATTACCCATTCCCGTTATCCTCACTTTACGTCCCTAAAACAACATCTATCTCGAGGGACCTAATCTAGGATTTTCATCGGGACAGACATCACTGCTAAGGGGTTTCCTCAACAATAGATATCCTAAAGGCAACCATGAGGGGGATAGAGTACACCGGTGAACACATCGTTCACAACACCTACAGGTTATAAACCTGCTAGCGTTCCACTGGACTGTCTAGAAAGAGTCTGTGGTCGTTATCCATACTCCGCTGAATAACTAGATCAACAACAACAACAACAACAACAACATCGAGGCCTCTCATCTGTTTATTACACACCAACTATGTGACAACCCGATATTTCAACTCTTTGTAACGACCAAAATGGGTCAAGTATTGTAACCACTTCTGAATAATAATAATTTACTTTCATAATAAAATGTACAAATAAGTCCTATTTAATTTCCTTCTATGATTAAATGTCTTTGAACCATGATCGTACGTGAAAAGAACGCCCAAATCCGACTTCATATAGCGAAGTTATGATTTTTCCAAGTTCGGCTGAGCAACAGGCAACTAAAAACTCGAATCGGAAATCGAGCGACTTTTGGCCGGAATGACCTAAACGAGAATCGAAGGTCTCGTCAATGGTATTCCAGCGGTAAAAAGTCTGGCAAAAACCGACATCAGATAAAGAAGTTATGAATTTTCTAAGAAATTCCTTAAACACGATGGATTTTTAATAAATAATAAAAATATAATTTTGGAATTTGCCGACGGAGTCTAAACGAAAGTTGTAGAGCGTAGTCTCACCTACGCGAGGATATAAAGACCATCGAAAACGGAGTTCGTATGAAGAAGATATGAATTTTTGAAGTTTATTAAATAAATTAATTATTTATTTAAATCAAAATTCGGATATTATCCGAAGGGGAGTCAGCATCCTCCTCCGAAGTACGCGCTGCGTACCCCTGTACGCCCCGCGTAACCGAGGGGATTGGCCTCTGATCGTCCACGTCGCGCTATCCGAAGAAAACAACCCATCCGACCCGTCCGAAGCCCCGACCCGACGTCCCATCCGACCCGGCGTCCCATCCGACCCGCGTACCCAGCAACCCGTCCCATCCGAACCGAGGCAGTCGAGGCCTCGGTCACACATGACGTACGCGTACGCGCTGCGTACAAGCGTACGCCCCGCGTACCGAGGCAGACCAGCCTTTCTATAAATAGGATGCGAGGGTTTCCAAAGAAAGGGTTCAATTCTCTTCTCTCTCTCTCAACATTTCCTCGTTTTCCGTGTCCGTTCAAACCCGAAGCTCTGGTCTTTTTGGCTCAAGTCCCGAAGGTCGATTTTGCTCCCGAAATTCCCGAGAATCCCGAGGAAAATCCGTTTCCCGAGACGAAACTCTGCCCGGTTTTCCATCTCGCTATCTCCAAAACTTTCAAGTGAGTTTCATACCCCTTAATCAACCGTTTTAATTATTCTAAATACTTTTATATGCTTTCAAGGGGGGGATTACAAGTAAAACACACGAGTATTATCGTGTGTTACATAAAGAAACTCTTTTATATACTGTTATATATTCAAATCACATGCGATTTATAAACATTTAAAGGAACTTTTATATATATATATATATATATATATATATATATATATATATATATATATATATATATATATATATATATATATATATATATATATATATATATAACATATGTCACAATAGCATTTTACCTTTTAAAATATAATGTTGTTGTAATGATCGTAGTAAGCAACAAGTCAAAACTTACCAAACCATTACAAGAATCAAACACAAGAACTTAAATACTATAGGAGTATTTGCTATCTAAACTAGTTAAACATACATGTTTTACATGTTCCGACTTTATTCAATTCTTATAATCCCATTTCTCGTACAGTCAAATGGCTGGATTTCACCACCCTGGCGACCCCTACTTTCCCAACCAAGGCAACGGAGGATGGATCGAAGCTGATCTCGAAGAGGACGAGGAACCCATAGAAGTGGGTGATGACTCCGGTACCGACTCAGAGCCGGAAGTTATCGATCCACCACCCATTCAGCCTCCCGTCTTCGTAAGGAACTTTCAAGGACCAACTCCCGTCTGGGGAAGTCACCTCCACCATTGGAGCCAACAGCAAAACCTACGCCCTCCCTACGGCATGTGCCGGGACTTCTATGATGTCTGCGGCGGAGGTTCGGCTGATGAAGCACTCCCGGTAATGGTGGGTAAGTTAGCCAATCAGTCCTATCAGTCTGGAGTACAAGCTAGTCGACTCCGGGATATCAACGTAGAAGTGCAGGTTCACACTTCTGACATCCGTAGGCTGGACAAAATGCAAGACAATGCTCAATTCCAAACTGAAGCGTTTCAAGCACAAATGATTGCAGCCCTTGCCGAACTAAGGGAACAACAAGCCGCTTTCGATAGGCATCTAATGGAGGCAAAGCAATCTGATACGGAGTCAAGCTCCAAGCGCAACCTTCGACGCAAGTAGTGCTTGTCTAGGACTCAAATTTTGTTATAGCTTAGGACCTCGGCTAAAAGTCTTTAAATTTCTCGAACTTTGTAATCGGAGACCCTTATAGGGGTCAAATTTTCATGATCATTGTAACAACTTTTATATTAATATAAGTGGCACTATTACTACTATGTTGAGTATTTCGTTTGAACCTTGAATGATCTTTGTGAACCCAAATACTTGTTTCATACCTTCAGTCTTACAAATAACTTTCATTCTTCTATTGTAAGACTCATACTATCATCTGTTGTTGAACTATAGCGATTTAGTTCATGAGACACATACATTTTCCATTCTATGAAATTCTTATCCTTGTCTTTTCAATCTATAGTTGAAGGATGCCTCCGCGTAGGAATCCGAGGCGAAACAACGGTGAGGAAGCACCTATACCACCACCTCCACCACCCCAATTTGATGCTGTAATGTTTCAAGCAGCAGTCACCGCAGCGGTGGCAGCTGCCATGTCACAGATCAATAACTCAAGTGCTAATGGCTCGGGATCTGGCACACACCCATCCAACCATGGCGAGAGTCATGGACCACCTCGAGAATGCACCTATAAGGACTTCACTAATGCCAAGCCCCGGATGTTTTATGGTACTGGTGGTGTGATGGCCCTGAGGCAGTGGATTGAAAGGACGGAGGCAGTCTTTGAAATCTGCTCCTGCCCCGAGCACAGCAAGGTCAAATTTGCAACTTTCACCCTTCTCGATAAAGCTTTAACTTGGTGGAATGGCCACGTTAAAGTACTTACCCTAATCGTGGCGAACTCCATAAGCTGGGAGAGCTTGAAGGCCATGATGATGAGAGAATACTGCCCACGGGGAGAAATTCAAAAGCTTGAACACGAGCTATGGACTCTGGGAATGGTGGGTACCGACATCGCTACTTATACCAACAGATTTTGCGAACTGGCAATCCTTTGTCCAGATATGATTGCTCCCGAGAGCAAGAAGATAGAACGGTACATCTGGGGACTGACGCCCCAAATGCGATCAAGCGTGTTAGCTTCTAAACCTGACACCTTTGAAAGTGCTAAGGAACTGGCACAATCTCTGATCGACTACGGAGGTCATCAGAACTCAACCACTTCTGCACCAGCACCACAGAAAGCAAACAACAACTACAACAACAACAACAAGAACAACAACAACTACAACAACAACAACAACAACAACAACAATGGCAGGAAGAGAGCATGGATTAAAGGGAAGGGTGGGTCTTCCCAAGAATCCGCGAAGAAACAACTGGTGTCAGTAAATGCTGCCATTGTACCTACTACAGCCCCTATAAATACCTACCCAACAAAGCCTTATATAGGCAACCTCCCAAAATGCACCAAATGCAATTACCACCACCATGTACCTTGTCGAGCTATGCAGTGCGCCAACTGCAGCCAGAAAGGGCACACAACCCGTTTCTGCAAGGAACCCGCAAAGCCGATCACTCAAGTTCCCGGTGCGGGTGTAGGGCAGGCTTGCTACGGTTGTGGCGAGGTGGGCCACTACCAGAGAAACTGTCCTAAGGAAGCAGGCACCGGAGGTGTGAGACGAGTTTTGGCAATAGGCCACGACGAAGCTGTAGCTGACCCAACTATAGTTGCTGGTACGTTCCTTCTCGATAATTCATACGCATGCATATTATTCGATAGTGGAGCGGAGAGAAGCTTCGTGAGTCAAAACTTTATTCATTTACTTAAACCTAAACCTAGCAAGTTAGAAAATTCATTCACTGTAGAGATGGCCAATGGAAAAACCGAAAACACAAATTGCATATACATGGGCTGTACGTTAACATTAGACGGCCATTCTTTCCCAATCAATCTCATGCCGGTTCAAATTAATAGTTTCGACGTCATAGTCGGCATGGATTGGTTGAGCCTTCTTCGCGCCGACATCATGTGCTTTGAGAAAGCAGTCCGTCTTAACCTCCCAAACAACGAAACATTAGTTATCTACGGCGACAAATCTAGTGCAAACCTTCGCATCATTTCGTGCATCCAAGCACGAAAGTGCTTGCGGAAGGATTGTCGAGCATTCCTAGCGCACATCGTCGATACAAGTCAAGAACTGAAGGACATCAATGTTGGATTAATGTCTAAGTCCATAACTATAATTGGTAAGACTTGACCCGACCCGGCATGGTCCATTTGGGTTGCAAACCTTCATGCACTTAGATAGACTATAATGAGAGAAATAAGACACTTATGGTTATTAATATATTATAAGTTCTAGTATATTAATAATAAGAATAATAAGATTGTTTAATTAGTATTGATCAAGAATTAATCTAGGATTAATTAAGTGATCAAAAGAAGACTAATTAAATATATGGGTTGATTGTGTAAATCATCCATACTTATATAGTGGGCTAATGCTCCATGGATAATCAAGTTGGGCTAAAACCCATAGGATGGTCCATGGGTGCTCCATGGTGTATTTGAACCCATGGATCCAAGGAAATGGAAAGTCATGACAATTAAGGATTTACCCTAATTGTAACACTATATAATGATCTTATTCTTGACAAAAATCGGCCACTAGGATTATTCTAGAGAGGGCTAGCCGATTTCATGAAGTGTAGAACTCTCTCAAGTTATTCTAAGTGTTTTGATAACTGTGATTCCATTTGAGGCTTCCACACTATTGGGGCTAGGCACTCAAGCTTCATGAAGACTTTCTACATCAAAGAGGTATGTATTCTATCTTGTTATATTCATGTTTTGTATGATAGATTAGGATGATACCTTGGATATTCTTATTTGCATGTATAATAGAGAAAACATAGATCCAAGGTATTTAGGGTTGCATGTACACTTAGGAGTGTTAGAATGCTCAAAACCCAACAGTGGTATCAGAGCCTAGGCATGTTTTCTTGTTATACTTGCAAATGGAGCTGAAAAATCGAGTTGTGATGCTGTCAGCCCAGCAGACTCGCCGAGTCCATGAAGGGACTCGACGAGTCCAAGGCAAAATTCATCCAACTCGCCGAGTTATGTTCATGCACTCGACGAGTTGGACCCCAGACAGCATTTTTTCGAGGTTTTTGGCTAGAAATGGACTAGGAACATTACCCTACGTTGTTTTTGAACTTATAAACTTGTTTTTTAATGTGGTAATGTTCATGCTAATCCATTTTCAAAGATAATTGTCAATAGATTCATGTTTTGTATTAGTTTAAGGTTTAGACTAATTACATGAAGAAGTTTGATATGAATTATCTTGTTCTTATGAGTTGCTTAGATTAATAGAAAAGTTAATTGAAATAGTTGTTTTCAATCCATTTTAATCTAAGAGTTGAGTACAAAATGTGTTTGTGTAACTTGTCCTCAAGTTACATGAAGAGTCACATTAAAGACTCATAAAACTCATAAAAGTTGGTAATGGTTACAAAATGAAGAGTCTTGTGTCATTGAATTTTTTTTTTTATGACTCCATAACTTGTCCTCAAGTTATGGAAATTCAAGAGTCACTTCATTAATAAATAAATAAATAAATAAAGTGTAACCTTAATTAATTCCATAAGTTATAAAAATAAAGAAAAGATTAATTCTTTTATTAGTTTAAAGTCTTCCATAAGTTATGGAACTTGAAGAGTTTTTTGGATTAAAACTACTTTAAACACATAAGTTATGGAATTAATTAGTTTTGAATAGTTTCAAAACTTGCCCTCAAGTTTTGGAATTTGAAAAGTTTTCACTTATGAATACTTTAATTCCAAGTTAGCCCTTAGAATTTTAAAAAGGTTAAAATTCAACACTTATACTATTTATAACATTAATGGTTAATTATTATATATATGTATAAGAACAAGTCGTTTTACCGTTAGTAGGCCTCATTCACGAAGCCGGTCTATAAGGTGGGTATAAGGTTGTTGCCTATAAAATGGCGACTTAATGGGTGTCTACTCTCACCCACCGCTTGCTTGACTGGTGGAGGGTCGTTAGCCGAACGGGTAGGACAATGACTTTAAATTCTCCCTTCATTAAAAGTATTAATGATAAATACTAAAGTAACTAAAATCTTAATAATTCCCAATCTTAGTTACTTTAGGAAAAATGTGAATTTGGTGCTAACCCATGGAATTCACACTTTGTACCTTACCAAGTCGTTGGTGGAGCGTGTGTGGTTAACCGGCACACTAACTTGGACTAGTAAGGACCACGAAGGGTGACTTAATGTTTGTCATAGATTAATGGAGCGTGTGTGGTTAACCGGCACATTGATTAGGTGATAATATTAAGGATACCAAGTGAATTGGTATGGTTATTCACACCTTGTTTTGTGATCCTCGGCATCCCAGTCACAAAATTTGAGAGGGCACACTCGAGATTGAAACATGCCATTGAAAAGTTCAATGAATCTCAAAAGATCTAGGAATTTCGAATCCAATTAAAACCTAATAAATTATTTCGTTTTTCATGGTGGAAATTGGTGAATCGTCATTCGCCTACCTTCAAATATTTTATAGCTTGGATTACGGCATCCCTCTTCTAAGTTATAAAATAGTTTGTTGGGTCCTAGCCTTAATATTTCATATTGGGTGTCATATTAAGGACTTTAAATCAACTATCTTGAATATCTCCCAAAACATGTCTGGTTTAGACATTTATGATCTTCCCAAATCTCTTGAAGATGATGTTCCTCAACATCATGCTTCACTTCCTTTATCTCCTCCAATTATTCTCCCTCACCCACAAGTTCTTGAAAAGTTTAAAGTCACTCAAGCCTTGTTGGCAAGTTAAGGTCTTGGTGTGGTCACATCTTGGAGATGTAGTCACATATTGACAAGACGGGAGAGTTGGGTGTCAAAGTCTCGTGAAAGTTGGATGTTCAATCACTTTCTTAGTAACATAGCGGGTCACTTTGGGACTACTATGAGACAGACTATGACACGAGCCTTAATGATCTTATCTATTTGTTTTGTGCTGTGGAATCAGCAATGATTTGGAACACTAGTAAAGCAAATTTTGTTAGAAGATCAACTTCCCAAACCTTAAATGGACATTGGCAATGGTAGCATTGGATATCTAGAAAAGCATTTCTCTTCCCAATGGAAAGGGATCGGCCATAGTCAACTCGGTTGACCAAATGGTAAAGAGAAAGGCTAAGTCTGAAATAGTCTCATGTGCCATTATCAAAGGGTCTCCATATGTTTATATTGCCAAAGAAAGGGGCATTGGTTGCGAAGCTGCCCTATTTACCTGAAAGGTCATAAGGTTGATCAAGTCAAGAGGTTTGACTCTACTTCGGGTAAAATACACTGTATAACTCTGTTAAGTTCCTATTTGGAGATTCTTATTACATAATGTGAATGGGTCACATGCTGATGTCTTTTAAGAATCAAAGAAAAGATAGGAAGCTTAAAGTAAGTATATGCTGATTCTGATTGCGAAGATGGGTTTCGATCGCATGGTTCGGTAATCAGAATTTTGAGCTGTTGCTTAAGAGTTATAATATATTGCTTGTGAATAGATAACAACAAGGTTTTCATGTGGATTGTAAGGATAAGTTTTTCCGCAAAGTTTTAAAATAAAAGAAAAAAAGGTTTTAATTTTATTTATTTTAAAAATATCCTTACAATGGCATCGGTGGAAAATTGTTGCTTATATGTTTCCAGTAATAGCAATATTGGAAAGTGGATTTGATTCTTTCATTTGTGGTAGTGTCTGAATTTACCAAATGAAGAAAGTTTTTCATCACCCAAGTTTCAATTGGGCAGAAACTTGGAATCATACAAGTTGTATTGTATGATGAATGAGAATTTTCATCTTTGAAAAATTAAGACTAATTCTTTGATCACATGTATATGTGAGTCAATTGAAGGACTAAGGAATTAGGTGCACTGGGTGTGCGCTGGTCAAGGTCCACCACAAAGATTGATTTGTCATGATTTACTAAAGATTAGTAAATATGATTATACTTATAAGGTTAAGTATAATTTTGTAACATTGGAAAACGAATAAGAAGAATCAAATTAGGCAGAAAGATAAAAGTTTCTCAAATCTGAAAGGACGGGAGAGTACTTTAGTATCAGCTTTGTGATCATCTTAATGATTAAGAAACCATATCAAAATTTGTTCTCTAAGAAAGTCTTAGTGCATTCTTATGACTAAGAAGAAGGGATCTTGAAATTGTTGAAATGGTTAAATCAAGAAGATGAATCATACTTCGTTCCAATACAAGTCTTGGAGTCATACTCCAAGATTGTAATTTGAGTGACATGTCTTAAAGAAGGTTTAAAACACTTATCAAATGTAAGAGTAAAATGTTTTCTACTCTTGTACATTTGAGATTGGTAAGTTGTGATGTCTTGGATGAGACAAAGACCAACTAAGACCAATTGTGTGAAGTGTTAGTCTTGATAAGAATCCGCACTATCCCTTGAATATTTGTTTTATCAAGGAATGGTTCTTGACTAGGAAAACTTATATGTCAAGGAGACAGTGGGAGCCTTAAAGATCCTGAAAGAGTTTCAAGATTTAATCAAGAGTAAAACCTGTAATTTATCACTAGCACACGACTTAAGGTTTTCAACCTATCGTGTTGACATAATTCTTATTTCTGTACCTACTTCAAATAAGTTGAATTTACATGTGAGTTATCAGAGTTCAACTTGGAAGCATTGGTGGGCCTTGTGTTACCAAGGTGACAAGAAACTAAGATTGAATAAGTTTAATCCATGTAGGGCTGAATTTGTCACTAACCTTATCTTGTGATTATGGTTTTAACAAATTCGCATGGATAGGAACTCATACACTATTAAATCTAAGTGTCATAAGGTTTCTCTCCGATTCATGAAAATGATGGTGAGGAAATGCTTTCACTAAATAGATTTTAAGTAGATATCAATTGTGTCATTTGCATTTTCAAAAGTCATTAGTGGAGCGCGTGTGGTTAACCGGCACACTAACATGGACTTGTGAGAAATGGCAAATGCCTAAGCAATTGAGACTATGATTACGGCATCCCTTTTCATAGTTCTGAAAATTGTTTAGACACACATGTGAGCTATCTAAGAAAGGGTGTATGAATCTAAATTTCAGAAGTCCAACAGATTTCTGGAAATGTGTCAGAGCTAGTGGGAGCATAAGTGTTATGCTGATAATCATCATGTTAGTGGGAGCATGACTATTATGATTAGTATTGCAAGCTAGCAATGTTAATTATAGAAAACAAAGTTTCAATCCGTGAAGTTGCAGGGGTTGAAAAGTTGTTTTGCTATAATTAAGGGAGAGGAAATTATACTTCATGTCAATTCTAAAGCTTAGATTGAGATTTTAATCATCTTTAGTCAAGAATATATGTGAATTTTGTGTTGGAATGGTTCAACTTGAAGAAATTCTATATATATTGCATTTTCAAAATTCGATTATGATTACGGCATCCCTCTTCATAGTTAAATTTTGAAAACATGGCAAATAAAAAATATTGTAGCAAAAGACTGGTCTAGTGTCATGTCTTTATGTCAAACATCATGAATAGTATCCCATATGCTTCGGATATAGGATCGATTTCATGTGCTATAATATTCATCCTTTCTAAATTTTCCAAATGCTTAAGGCATTTAGAAGGGAAAAGTCTAGAACTGGATATGACTAAAGTGATTAAGCAATTGTCGAGGACAATCTGAGGTTCGCCAAAGATTGGTTGCTCAGGGACATTTGGAAGTCTAGTGTTAATTTTGGTAGGACCATATCGACATTTTCTGAAAAGAGGTAACTCTTGTTCGGAAGTGTTAGTCAAATAGGACTATGGAAATGTCTCCATAGGTGGAAGTGATTCAATCTATGTAAGATTAGGAAACTTAATGCAAAAAGGATGTTCCCAAGGAGCTGATCTCCTTTGGAATGCTCTGTAATGGTTGTTGTCAAGTCTTTCTGACTTTGTGCATAATCATTACAAGAGGATCAATGCATATAAGTTTAGAATCTAACAGATTTCAGTAAATGACATAAATTTGGAATTCTTGCATTTACAATAAGGATTTGGGATTGTGAAATGAGTATCATTGGAATCATGTTCAATTGATCTACATCACAATGTAAGGATCATAGACAAACATAGTGTGCATACTTGGGGTATGGCATAACTATTGTTTAGAAAAACAAAGTGTACATGCTAGGAGCATGGGACGACTGTTGTTTTTATTCAAGTCTTAAGTTGATTATTTGAAACATTGAATAATGTGTAATCAATATGGTGATAAATAAAAAGTGGTTTTATTTATATCCAAAAGGGTTCTGAGACCATATTAGATTCGATTATTATTGTATTTCACTTTGCATGTTTTGACTTCCAAAATAGCTAGGTTATTCTTTCCGGATGACTAAGTTATTTAAACACTCCACAGTCGTTCATATGTTGGAAGTAGGTATGAATCAAGACTGTCATGAATCGGGTTTGTAGATGGCTAAATGAGTTTAGTCATGGCAATGGTTGCTACAACATTCATGAGTACTCATAAGTTATGAGTATTGGAATAAACCCACGCTCACTTGTATCACTTCATGGAATTTATCTCGAGTGATCGTGAGACGATAATATCATATAAATCTTCAAACCTAGAGATATGAGTTGTTACCTATGAGTTGGTTGTGCATTGATTGCACGTAAACGCATCAGTAACTTGATGTTATAAAACGTGCCTTTGTGTACAATTCAACAAGTAGTAGAACAAGCATATGAGTCGAAGTTTATCTGTTCCTTCTAGAAATAGAAGCGATATCTGGGCCCCTCGATGATTTTGTTGTGACCTATGTACCGGCCGGTCAGAACTGAATTGATGTGTTCGATTAAGTTCTTTGTCAAACAAATCGAAAATCGGGAAACAAACTGCTGGACAATAAGTACGACGTTGTTCCATGTATTTGTCCGGCTGATATCATGAGAACAGAGGATTATATGATCCCTTATCTAATGGACAAGTCATTGACAAGATCAGAGTTCATCTACAAGGTCAGAGTTCGACAGAAGCTTTTGAGAGCTACGATTGTCGGTTGGTTCCTGAAGTCATACGCAATAATAGTTTTAGACTTATCCAAGTGGGAGACTGTTGGATTAATGTCTAAGTCCATAACTATAATTGGTAAGACTTGACCCGACCCGGCATGGTCCATTTGGGTTGCAAACCTTCATGCACTTAGATAGACTATAATGAGAGAAATAAGACACTTATGGTTATTAATATATTATAAGTTCTAGTATATTAATAATAAGAATAATAAGATTGTTTAATTAGTATTGATCAAGAATTAATCTAGGATTAATTAAGTGATCAAAAGAAGACTAATTAAATATATGGGTTGATTGTGTAAATCATCCATACTTATATAGTGGGCTAATGCTCCATGGATAATCAAGTTGGGCTAAAACCCATAGGATGGTCCATGGGTGCTCCATGGTGTATTTGAACCCATGGATCCAAGGAAATGGAAAGTCATGACAATTAAGGATTTACCCTAATTGTAACACTATATAATGATCTTATTCTTGACAAAAATCGGCCACTAGGATTATTCTAGAGAGGGCTAGCCGATTTCATGAAGTGTAGAACTCTCTCAAGTTATTCTAAGTGTTTTGATAACTGTGATTCCATTTGAGGCTTCCACACTATTGGGGCTAGGCACTCAAGCTTCATGAAGACTTTCTACATCAAAGAGGTATGTATTCTATCTTGTTATATTCATGTTTTGTATGATAGATTAGGATGATACCTTGGATATTCTTATTTGCATGTATAATAGAGAAAACATAGATCCAAGGTATTTAGGGTTGCATGTACACTTAGGAGTGTTAGAATGCTCAAAACCCAACAATCAAGAGCATCTCGGTAGTACGCGACTTTCCCGATATCTTTCCAGAAGAACTGCCAGGATTACCACCGCAATGCCAAGTCGAGTTCAGAATCGACTTAATTCCAGGAGCTACCCCAGTAGCGAAGTCGCCTTATCGTCTTGCACCAGCAGAGATGCAGGAACTTTCCAGTCAACTTAATGAACTCCTTCACAAAGGATTCATAAGACCAAGTTTCTCACCTTGGGGAGCACCGGTCTTGTTTGTAAAGAAGAAAGACGGATCGTTCCGTATGTGCATCGACTACAGAGAGCTGAACAAACTTACTGTCAAGAACCGCTATCCTCTACCCCGTATCGACGACCTATTCGATCAACTTCAAGGGGCGAACTACTTCTCCAAAATAGACCTACGATCCGGATATCACCAATTACGAGTTCTAGAGGGGGACATTCCAAAGACAGCTTTCCGAACTCGTTATGGACACTACGAATTCGTGGTGATGCCGTTCGGATTAACCAATGCACCAGCAGTATTTATGGACCTGATGAATAGGGTATGCCGCCCTTACTTGGATCAGTTCGTCATCGTCTTTATCGATGATATACTTATCTACTCTCGAAGTGAGGAAGAGCATAGTCAACACCTACGAAAAGTCCTAGAAACACTGCGAACGAAGAAACTCTATGCGAAGTTCTCTAAATGCGAATTTTGGATTCGAAGAGTCGAATTTTTAGGTCACGTTGTTAGCGAGAAAGGTATACACGTGGACCCCTCCAAAATTAAGGCTATTGAGAACTGGTCGGCACCAAAGACACCTACAGAAATTCGTCAATTTCTAGGTCTAGCTGGCTACTATCGCAGATTCATAAAGAACTTTTCGAGCATTGCGAAACCTCTTACTTCATTAACCCAGAAAGGTGTGGCCTTTGACTGGGAAGCGAAACAAGAGAAGGCATTCCAGACACTAAAGCAGGCCTTGTGCACCGCACCGATACTATCCCTCCCCAAAGGGATAGAAGACTTCGTAGTATATTGCGATGCTTCAAACCAAGGACTTGGATGTGTTCTTATGCAGAGAGGGAAGGTTATCGCTTATGCCTCCCGACAGCTTAAGACACACAAAGTGAACTATACGACACACGATCTCGAATTAGGAGCAGTGGTATTTGCTCTGAAGATCTGGAGGCACTACTTATACGGAACAAAGAGTACAATATTCACCGATCACAAGAGCCTTCAACACATTTTCAATCAGAAGAACTCAACATGCGACAACGACGATGGGTTGAGTTACTGAATGACTACGAATGCGAAATTCGTTATCATCCTGGCAAGGCCAACGTAGTAGCCGACGCCCTCAGTCGAAAGGAATACACTGGTCGGAGGGTCAAATCTCTGACCATGACTATCCATTCCCACTTATCCACACAAATTAAGGAAGCACAAATGGAAGCTTTGCAACCTGAAAATGTGGCGGGTGAATCCCTGCGAGGAATGGAGAAGAATTTAGAAGTCAAGGGTGGCGGAGCCTACTATCTCATGGACCGAATCTGGACCCCAAAACATGGTGGTTTCAGAAACGTAGTCATGACCGAGGCTCACAACTCAAGATATTCCGTTCACCCGGGTTCAGATAAAATGTATCTGGATCTTAAGAAACTGTACTGGTGGCCTAACATGAAAGCAGAAATTGCTACCTTCGTAAGTAAATGTCTTACTTGCGCTAAGGTTAAGGTCGAGTATCAGAAACCGTCAGGACTACTACAACAACCAGAGATACCGGAATGGAAATGGGAGCGGATTACTATGGACTTCATAACCAAGTTACCCAAGACGACAAGTGGACTCGATACCATATGGGTCATTGTCGACAGATTGACCAAATCCGCACATTTCCTACCCATCAAGGAGACTGACAAAATGGAGAAGCTTACAAGAACTTACTTAAGGGAAGTAGTGCGACTGCATGGTGTTCCGATATCCATTATCTCCGATCGAGATAGTAGATTCACTTCGAGATTCTGGCAGTCACTACAAAGTTCCCTGGGAACTAGGCTAGACATGAGTACAGCCTACCACCCACAGACAGACGGACAAAGTGAGAGAACAATACAAACTTTAGAAGACATGCTGAGAGCCTGCGTGATTGACTTTGGAAAGGCATGGGATATTCATTTACCTCTTGTCGAATTTTCATACAACAATAGTTATCATACAAGCATAAAGGCTGCTCCGTTTGAAGCCCTCTATGGTCGAAAGTGCAGATCCCCTCTGTGCTGGACCGAAGTTGGCGATACCCAGTTAGCTAGAGGAAGAGTTCCTGAAAGCACTCTCACAGGTCCGGAGATCATACGTGAAACAACAGAGAAAATCGTTCAGATTCGTGAACGATTGAAAGCCTCAAGAGACCGACAGAAAAGCTACGCTGACCAAAGGAGGAAACCTTTGGAATTCCAGGTAGGAGACCACGTCTTATTAAAGGTCTCACCGTGGAAGGGTTTAATACGATTTGGAAAGCGTGGGAAACTAAATCCAAGATACATAGGGCCTTTCGAGATTCTTGCCAGAATCGGCCCTGTGGCTTACAAGCTTAACCTACCGCGCGAACTTAGTAACATCCACCCAACCTTCCACGTCTCAAACTTGAAAAAGTGCCTGTCCGACGAGACTCTTGTTATTCCACTCGACGAGATCGAGATCAACGAGAGCCTCAACTTTGTGGAAGAACCAGTAGAAATCATGGACCGAGAGGTCAAACAAACAAAACAAAGTCGCATACCCATCGTGAAGGTTCGCTGGGACGCCAAGCGGGGACCCGAATTCACATGGGAACGCGAGGATCAAATGAAACAAAAGTACCCTCATCTCTTTCTTGTTCACTAGTATCTTTACTACTTTAAATTTCGGGACGAAATTCTCTCTAACGGGGGGATGATGTGACAACCCGATATTTCAACTCTTTGTAACGACCAAAATGGGTCAAGTATTGTAACCACTTCTGAATAATAATAATTTACTTTCATAATAAAATGTACAAATAAGTCCTATTTAATTTCCTTCTATGATTAAATGTCTTTGAACCATGATCGTACGTGAAAAGAACGCCCAAATCCGACTTCATATAGCGAAGTTATGATTTTTCCAAGTTCGGCTTAGCAACAGACAACTAAAAACTCGAATCGGAAATCGAGCGAATTTTGGCCGGAATGACCTAAACGAGAATCGAAGGTCTCGTCAATGGTATTCCAGCGGTAAAAAGTCTGGCAAAAACCGACATCAGATAAAGAAGTTATGAATTTTCTAAGAAATTCCTTAAACACGATGGATTTTTAATAAATAATAAAAATATAATTTTGGAATTTGCCGACGGAGTCTAAACGAAAGTTGTAGAGCGTAGTCTCACCTACGCGAGGATATAAAGACCATCGAAAACGGAGTTCGTATGAAGAAGATATGAATTTTTGAAGTTTATTAAATAAATTAATTATTTATTTAAATCAAAATTCGGATATTATCCGAAGGGGAGTCAGCATCCTCCTCCGAAGTACGCGCTGCGTACCCCTGTACGCCCTGCGTAACCGAGGGGATTGGCCTCTGATCGTCCACGTCGCGCTATCCGAAGAAAACAACCCATCCGACCCGTCCGACCCGACGTCCCATCCGACCCGGCGTCCCATCCGAACCGAGGCAATCGAGGCCTCGGTCACGCATGACGTACGCGTACGCGCTGCGTACAAGCGTACGCCCCGCGTACCGAGGCAGACCAGCCTTTCTATAAATAGGATGCGAGGGTTTCCAAAGAAAGGGTTCAATTCTCTTCTCTCTCTCTCAACATTTCCTCGTTTTCCGTGTCCGTTCAAACCCGAAGCTCTGGTCTTTTTGGCTCAAGTCCCGAAGGTCGATTTTGCTCCCGAAATTCCCGAGAATCCCGAGGAAAATCCGTTTCCCGAGACGAAACTCTGCCCGGTTTTCCATCTCGCTATCTCCAAAACTTTCAAGTGAGTTTCATACCCCTTAATCAACCGTTTTAATTATTCTAAATACTTTTATATGCTTTCAAGGGGGGGATTACAAGTAAAACACACGAGTATTATCGTGTGTTACATAAAGAAACTCTTTTATATACTGTTATATATTCAAATCACATGCGATTTATAAACATTTAAAGGAACTTTTATATATATATATATATATATATATATATATATATATATATATATATATATATATATATATATATATATATATATATATATAACATATGTCACAATAGCATTTTACCTTTTAAAATATAATGTTGTTGTAATGCATGTATAAACTAAACTGTTCTTAGATTTTTCTTGTCTATCCTAGACTCTACACCAAAAATCTATACTTTCATAAACAAGTGATTCCTTTTCTCAATATTTCTAAACAAACAAGACACGCTTTTTGGAAACTATAATAGGTATAGTTTTACGAACAGATTTCTAACTCTTATGTACTAGAAACACATATTTCAAGAAGTTTACTTTTGTATACAAGAACAAACGTAACATTTTGACAAGTAGGTCTGTTTTTATACCACGGATTTGTGAGACACTAACTTCATGTACGTTCGAGTACACATTTCAAGTCCTGTATTATATACCAGAATCCCTTGGAGGGGGAGCGTGGTGTTTGTGTATAGATCTATATGGGCTTGACAAACCCGCGCCCTGACTGTTAGCTGCAGTCCACCGTTTGGGGTGACAAACGTCATAACATTCCAACGCCTGAAGAACGTTGTGTATAGGCATGCAGAGTCAATAGTATGGTTATAAAACTCACAAGGGGTATTAAAATGCATTGATTTACAAGGTTTTCAAACTCATTGGTTATTTTACATTTACATACATTTTGGAAACAAACATTGGTCTTGAGTGAAGGCTACTTTTATACTAGTAGAAAATATAGGATTTTCTAACCACAAACAAACAAAGATAAAACATTTCATTTCATTCAAACATTGTCACTTAAATACTTATGAAATTCACCAGCTTAAATGCTGATCTACTCTTTCAAAATTACTTGTATGTCCCAGGAAATCAGTAATTTCAGGTATTCATTTCGCTTTTGATGAAGGGATGCTGCGGCGCCAGTTTAATCTCGTATTTTGACATCATATTGTAATTGAGTTTTGAACATGTAACTTTTGACAAATGTAAACTTTCAATTATATATATGATGGTTGTATTGCTTTCTTTACTATGTATTCATTTGTTACGCTACCACATGAAGTCATCCGCCCCCGAACGTTTCCGCCGTTCAGGTTTGGGGGTGTGACAAACTATCTACCCATGTTCTACCCAACATATTAGTAGATAAAAATATATATTTTCATACATAGTTTAAAACCTGTATATCATTTTCATTCAATATATATTCCACATAACAGATGAGGCATACCACATAACATGTATTCCATAGAAAACAATTCAAATCTATGAGATAGAATAAAGTGAATATCCATTCACGCATACAATCACAAAATTTACAAATAGCAAGTATATCGTATAAAATACTTCATAGTTACTCGTTAGAAGAAAGTAACTACACCCTCACACATATAAACCACAATTTACTTAATACACTCAAACCGTACTTGTATTATTATCGTGTTTATGAAAGGTAGTATACACTCACTTGATCAGAAGATGATCGGACAGCACTACGACTTGCAGAAGTAGTACTCCACAACAGATCTGGAAGATCTCTTCAAAAATCGAACTTCTCGCGGGCAGAGCTTCGGCTCGGGAACCGCACTTCTCGGGATCTTTGGGATCTCGGGACTTGCCTCGGGGCTCGAGAATAATACCGGGGCTTCGGGGTATTTTTGGCACGCAAAACGATGCAAAACGGGAGAGAGAAGAGAGGAAATAAGCAAATTGGTCGGCTGCCCTCGCATCCTATTTATAGGAGGCTGGAGCCTCGGAGTACGCGGGGTGTACTGGTCCGAAGTCGTCATGGCATGCGTCATCCGAAGCCACTTGCTGCGATGTCGACACCTTCGGAGTACGCGTGGCGTACCTCAGATTAAACCGGTGACTCGCCTTCGGATAATGCTTCCGAATTTCCAATTAAAAATAAATACAATTTATTTATCAAACTTCAGAAATTCATATCTTCTTCATACGAACTCCGTTTTCGACGTTCTTTATATCCACGGAAAGGTGAGACTACGTTCTACATCTTTCGTTTAGACTCTGTCGGCTAATTTTAACTTTATTTTTATTATTTATTTTTAATAGGCCGCGACAGAAAAACTTCGTTATAAATTCATAACTTCTTCGTTTGACGTCCGTTCTCGCCTAACTTTTTATCCCTTCGATACCAACAACGAGACCTTCGATCCTCATTTAGATTGTTTCGGCTAAAAACCGCTCGATCTCAAATCGAGTATTTCAGGCTGCATACCGCTAAGTCGAAACTTCGATAAATCATAACTTCCTCATACGAAGTCAGATTTGGGCGTTCTATATTTATTCGGAAACCTTGTTTCAACTACTACAACATTAACCAAAGATATTAAGTTCATTTTACACTTAAATTTTGACGCTTATTTTTATTCTTAATTAATCAAACCACATAATTACGCAATTAAGCACAAAACACATAATACTCAAATAATACATTCTTATTATTTCAAAACGGGTTACAAAGGTTAACCTAGACTATTACATTGCTAAAAACAGCAAGCCCGGAAACATAGGCGTTACAAAAGGGTCGGCTCTGTAGAAATGATTTTCGAGGATTACAAACACCACAACCCCATGGTGGGCACAAAATTGTTTTGCTAAAAATCAATCAAGTTTTATTCAACCAAATTGTATGAGAGGTTGTGATGTTCTTAGTTGAAGTAGGTATTGAATTGAGAACAAAATCACACAAGTGATTTACAAGGAAATCCCTTGATCCATTTTAGGATCCCCGATACAAAAGATTGGGAGGCGATAATAATAACCTGCCTTCTTTAATTATATTGATTGAAATTTGCATTACAGAAATGGAGGTAAGTTTACGAGTAAAATTTTTTCAGTCAATCTAGTTGTGTGTAGTGTGGATAGTACATGTGTATTTATAGTCAAGTCTAAGTAACTAGAATTCTGATATTTCCGAAATCCCCTTGAATAAGTATCAACATGTTGGTTTGACTTGGTATTTCCGGATCTTAAGCCTCATGAAATCATTTTTTCGTTGAGAATGAGTTTTATGTTGACCATTTCTGAAAATGTAAGAAAATAAACAAGAAACATATATGCTAAATTTTGTTAAGAAATAATAATAATAATAATAATAATAATAATAATAATAATAATAATAATAATAAGGATCCTGACATATGTTTCATGATGTCCAAATATCATTGAGATCCCGGGATCCTGGATAGGATTGAGGATCTTAGCTCTAACACTCTTGTTAATCATGTTAACTCTAATAAAATACTTACAAAAATTAAATTGTAGGAAATCCATATCTTAATTACTAATCCGATTATTCTCCTAAAAATTGTTACGTAATTATTTTTTGAGTTCTTCTAAATTGGAGAGTAGTAAGTTGGCACACCTATCCCTTATATAGTATAAAATATGATTGGTTCATTCTTTTCAGCCATAAGCATTTGTAAAATTTCATCCATGATAGTCCTTAATAAAAATACAAATTACTCATTAGTCAGACCATAATCGATTTACTTCATTTATATTTAAGAGTCCATTACTTCATTTGTAGTGAATTTAATCAGGAGCCTCAAATTTGATTTAAAACCTGGATGCAAAACAGAAGTTACGTGCACAAGGAAAGGAAACCACCGATATTGATTCAACTCAGGTCACCAATAGCTCAGTTTTTGAAACTTTTTTGCAGCCCAGAATGATCATATCTGTCTCCCTTCTCGATCTTTCCTTTGTAACTCCCTCTCTTTTTCCATCAGCGCACAAATTGTGGTCAAATTAGCGGAAACAAATAGGAAAACCTAGGTCGTTGTACACCCAAATTGTTAGAAATATTATTCATCAAACCACCATGATTAGTTAAGTATCTACAAACAGAAGGAAATACTTACAAACACATATTAAAACTACACCAAGATCTATCTGTTTTCATGACTCATGAAGTTTTATACAAAAGATGATAATTATATATAAACTAACTCCTAATTTTCAATTGTTCCCTTTCCCTTTCCTTGGTTTACGTTTCCTGTAATCCACAACCACATTCACAAAATAAGAATAAACTTCACGAGTAATTTAACCATACATTATCACATCATAACACATCATTATCATATAATCATATTCGTCATTTTTAACTTAATGTTCTACAAAATAATGCCAACCTATAACTCATTACGAGGCCTCCATATTATTTGAAAATTTTCATAACACTCACATATAACTACAACACATACACCCTTCTCTTGGCATATTTTTAACTTACCAGACTTATAGCCATTATAAGTCATGCTAAAATACTCATTTTGTTATATTAATGTGACCACATATAGGAACGTAAATATATTTATATAGCTCTAAACAATACAACACAATACATAGTGTGAGTTAAAGTTATACTACTCACCTTGATTAGGTTGACAATAGCTTGTTCCAATTCTGTGAGATCTCGTTCCAAGTTTTGTTTCATCGAAGCCTAGTCAATAATACAACTCTTAAGTGTTATGACGCGTTCATAATCAATAACACTACAACATAGCTCCAAAATACTCAATTATGTGTAACAAAATATCAAATACTCAATTTATTCATGTAATTAGAATTGATCATCTTTGTATCCTTAATAGACATATTATGAACATAATTCGGCAAAATCACGCAACTTCAATTTCTAGGGTTAGAAATTCATCCTCAAATTCACAAAATTAATTGTTGTTATTACTCTACACACTTAGAATCAAGTAATTACCACTTCTATTTTCTACTACTTATCATAATATTAATATATAATTCAATTGGATTAGGGTTATTAAACCCTAAAGTCGTATTTTCCCTAATTCATAAATTGGTTAACATATAAAACTTACTCTTTATCGAAACATTTCGACTAAATAAACTCATCAAAAATCAATGATTCGACCAGAGATGACACCGGTCATCGAAAATGATAGGGGTGAACCAAAATTCATAACGCACCCAGATACACTCACATACACACACTCGACAGGCCCTAGTGGCTCTCTCTCTCTCTCTCTCTCTCACACACACACACACACATCCCAAACCTTAATTCCTTAAAATGCTAGTATATAAATGGGTAAAATGGGCACGGATCATTTCTCTTTCAAGGAAATCTCGATTCAACTGTTCAAAAACAAGAAAGATGCTGGAATTAAGTGTAGCAAAATAGATTTATTCTCAAATTTTATCAGCAAAATACACCCAAATTTTTAGAAATATGATTCATCAAACCACCATGATTAGTTAAGTATCTATAGACAAAAGGAAATAAATACAAACACATATTAAAACTACACCAAGATCTATCTGGTGTCTTGACACATGAAGTTTTACACAAAAGATGATAATTATATATAAACTAACTCCTAATTTTCAATTATTCCCTTTCCTTTGCCTTGGTTTACGTTTCCTGTTATCCACAATCACATTTACAAAATAAGAATAAACTTCATGAGTAATTTAACCATACATTATCACATCATAACACATCGTTATCATATAATCATATTTGTCATTTTTAACTTAATTAATATTCTACAAAATAATGCCAACCTATAACTCATTACAAGGCCTCCATATTATTTGAAAATTTTCATAACACTCATATATAACTACAACACATACACCCTTCTCTTGGCATATTTTTAACTTACCAGACTTATAGCCATTATAAGTCATGCTAAAATACTCATTTTGTTATATTAATGTAACCACATATAGGAACGTAAATATATTTATATAGCTCTAAACAATACAACACAATACATAGTGTGAGTTAAAGTTATACTACTCACCTTGATTAGGTTGACAATAGCTTGTTCCAATTCTGTGAGATCTCGTTCCAAGTTTTGTTTCATCGAAGCCTAGTCAATAATACAACTCTTAAGTGTTATGACGCGTTCATAATCAATAACACTACAACATAGCTCCAAAATACTCAATTATGTGTAACAAAATATCAAATACTCAATTTATTTATGTAATTAGAATTGATCATCTTCGTATCCTTAATAGACATATTATGAACATAATTCGGCAAAATCACGCAACTTCAATTTCTAGGGTTAGAAATTCAACCTCAAATTCACAAAATTAATTGTTGTTATTACTCTACACACTTAGAATCAAGTAATTACCACTTCTATTTTCTACTACTTATCATAATATTAATATATAATTCAATTGGATTAGGGTTATTAAACCCTAAAGTCGTATTTTCCCTAATTCATAAATTGGTTAACATATAAAACTTACTCTTTATCGAAACATTTCGACTAAATAAACTCATCAAAAATCAATGATCCGACCGGAGATGACACCGGTCATCGAAAATGATAGGGGTGAACCGAAATTCATAACGCACCCAGATACACTCACATACACACACTCGACAGGCCCTAGTGGCTCTCTCTCTCCCTCTCTCTCTCACACACACACACACATCCCAAACCTTAATTCCTTAAAATGCTAGTATATAAATGGGTAAAATGGGCAGGGATCATTTCTCTTTCAAGGAAATCTCGATTCAACTGTTCAAAAACAAGAAAGATGCTGGAATTAAGTGTAGCAAAATAGATTTATTCTCAAATTTTATCAGCAAAATACACCCAAATTTTTAAAAATATGATTCATCAAACCACCGTGATTAGTTAAGTATCTATAGACAAAAGGAAATAAATACAAACACATATTAAAACTACACCAAGATCTATCTGGTGTCTTGACACATGAAGTTTTACACAAAAGATGATAATTATATATAAACTAACTCCTAATTTTCAATTGTTCCCTTTCCCTTTCCTTGGTTTACGTTTCGTGTAATCCACAACCACATTCACAAAATAAGAATAAACTTCACGAGGAATTTAACCATACATTATCACATCGTAACACATCATTATCATATAATCATATTCGTCATTTTTAACTTAATGTTCTACAAAATAATGCCAACCTATAACTCATCACGAGGCCTCCATATTATTTGAAAATTTTCATAACACTCATATATAACTACAACACATACACCCTTCTCTTGGCATATTTTTAACTTACCAGACTTATAGCCATTATAAGTCATGCTAAAATACTCATTTTGTTATATTAATGTAACCATATATAGGAACGTAAATATATTTATATAGCTCTAAACAATACAACACAATACATAGTGTGAGTTAAAGTTATACTACTCACCTTGATTAGGTTGACAATAGCTTGTTCCAATTCTGTGAGATCTCGTTCCAAGTTTTGTTTCATCGAAGCCTAGTCAATAGTACAACTCTTAAGTGTTATGACGCGTTCATAATCAATAACACTACAACATAGCTCCAAAATACTCAATTATGTGTAACAAAATATCAAATACTCATATTATTCATGTAATTAGAATTGATCATCTTTGTATCCTTAATAGACATATTATGAACATAATTCGGCAAAATCACGCAACTTCAATTTCTAGGGTTAGAAATTCATCCTCAAATTCACAAAATTAATTGTTGTTATTACTCTACACACTTAGAATCAAGTAATTACCACTTCTATTTTCTACTACTTATCATAATATTAATATATAATTCAATTGGATTAGGGTTATTAAACCCTAAAGTCGTATTTTCCCTAATTCATAAATTGGTTAACATATAAAACTTACTCTTTATCGAAACTTTTCGACTAAATAAACTCATCAAAAATCAATGATCCGACCGGAGATGACACCGGTCATCGAAAATGATAGGGGTGAAATGAAATTCATAACGCACCCAGATACACTCACATACAGACACTCGACAGGCCCTAGTCTCTCTCTCTCTCTCTCTCTCACACACACACACACATCCCAAACCTTAATTCCTTAAAATGCTAGTATATAAATGGGTAAAATGGGCAGGGATCATTTCTCTTTCAAGGAAATCTCGATTCAACTGTTCAAAAACAAGAAAGATGTTGGAATTAAGTGTAGCAAAATAGATTTATTCTCAAATTTTATCAGCAAAATACACCCAAATTTTTAGAAATATGATTCATCAAACCACCGTGATTAGTTAAGTATCTATAGACAAAAGGAAATAAATAAAAACACATATTAAAACTACACCAAGATCTATCTGGTGTCTTGACACATGAAGTTTTACACAAAAGATGATAATTATATATAAACTAACTCCTAATTTCAATTATTCCCTTTCCTTTGCCTTGGTTTACGCTTCCTGTTATCCACAATCACATTTAAAAAATAAGAATAAACTTCATGAGTAATTTAACCATACATTATCACATCATAACACATCGTTATCATATAATCATATTTGTCATTTTTAACTTAATTAATATTCTACAAAATAATGCCAACCTATAACTCATTACGAGGCCTCCATATTATTTGAAAATTTTCATAACACTCATATATAACTACAGCACATACACCCTTCTCTTGGCATATTTTTAACTTACCAGACTTATAGCCATTATAAGTCATGCTAAAATACTCATTTTGTTATATTAATGTAACCACATATAGGAACGTAAATATATTTATATAGCTCTAAACAATACAACACAATACATAGTGTGAGTTAAAGTTATACTACTCACCTTGATTAGGTTGACAATAGCTTGTTCCAATTCTGTGAGATCTCGTTCCAAGTTTTGTTTCATCGAAGCCTAGTCAATAATACAACTCTTAATTGTTATGACGCGTTCATAATCAATAACACTACAACATAGCTCCAAAATACTCAATTATGTGTAACAAAATATCAAATACTCAATTTATTCATGTAATTAGAATTGATCATCTTTGTATCCTTAATAGACATATTATGAACATAATTCGGCAAAATCACGCAACTTCAATTTCTAGGGTTAGAAATTCATCCTCAAATTCACAAAATTAATTGTTGTTATTACTCTACACACTTAGAATCAAGTAATTACCACTTCTATTTTCTACTACTTATCATAATATTAATATATAATTCAATTGGATTAGGGTTATTAAACCCTAAAGTCGTATTTTCCCTAATTCATAAATTGGTTAACATATAAAATTTACTCTTTATCGAAACATTTCGACTAAATAAACTCATCAAAAATCAATGATCCGACCGGAGATGACACCGGTCATCGAAAATGATAGGGGTGAACCGAAATTCATAACGCACCCAGATACACTCACATACACACACTCGACAGGCCCTAGTGGCTCTCTCTCTCCCTCTCTCTCTCACACACACACACATCCCAAACCTTAATTCCTTAAAATGCTAGTATATAAATGGGTAAAATGGGCAGGGATCATTTCTCTTTCAAGGAAATCTCGATTCAACTGTTCAAAAACAAGAAAGATGCTGGAATTAAGTGTAGCAAAATAGATTTATTCTCAAATTTTATCAGCAAAATACACCCAAATTTTTAAAAATATGATTCATCAAACCACCGTGATTAGTTAAGTATCTATAGACAAAAGGAAATAAATACAAACACATATTAAAACTACACCAAGATCTATCTGGTGTCTTGACACATGAAGTTTTACACAAAAGATGATAATTATATATAAACTAACTCCTAATTTTCAATTGTTCCCTTTCCCTTTCCTTGGTTTACGTTTCGTGTAATCCACAACCACATTCACAAAATAAGAATAAACGTCACGAGGAATTTAACCATACATTATCACATCGTAACACATCATTATCATATAATCATATTCGTCATTTTTAACTTAATGTTCTACAAAATAATGCCAACCTATAACTCATCACGAGGCCTCCATATTATTTGAAAATTTTCATAACAGTCATATATAACTACAACACATACACCCTTCTCTTGGCATATTTTTAACTTACCAGACTTATACCCATTATAAGTCATGCTAAAATACTCATTTTGTTATATTAATGTAACCATATATAGGAACGTAAATATATTTATATAGCTCTAAACAATACAACACAATACATAGTGTGAGTTAAAGTTATACTACTCACCTTGATTAGGTTGACAATAGCTTGTTCCAATTCTGTGAGATCTCGTTCCAAGTTTTGTTTCATCGAAGCCTAGTCAATAGTACAACTCTTAAGTGTTATGACGCGTTCATAATCAATAACACTACAACATAGCTCCAAAATACTCAATTATGTGTAACAAAATATCAAATACTCATATTATTCATGTAATTAGAATTGATCATCTTTGTATCCTTAATAGACATATTATGAACATAATTCGGCAAAATCACGCAACTTCAATTTCTAGGGTTAGATATTCATCCTCAAATTCACAAAATTAATTGTTGTTATTACTCTACACACTTAGAATCAAGTAATTACCACTTCTATTTTCTACTACTTATCATAATATTAATATATAATTCAATTGGATTAGGGTTATTAAACCCTAAAGTCGTGTTTTCCCTAATTCATAAATTGGTTAACATATAAAACTTACTCTTTATCGAAACTTTTCGACTAAATAAACTCATCAAAAATCAATGATCCGACCGGAGATGACACCGGTCATCGAAAATGATAGGGGTGAAATGAAATTCATAACGCACCCAGATACACTCACATACACACAGTCGACAGGCCCTAGTCTCTCTCTCTCTCTCTCACACACACACACACATCCCAAACCTTAATTCCTTAAAATGCTAGTATATAAATGGGTAAAATGGGCAGGGATCATTTCTCTTTCAAGGAAATCTCGATTCAACTGTTCAAAAACAAGAAAGATGTTGGAATTAAGTGTAGCAAAATAGATTTATTCTCAAATTTTATCAGCAAAATACACCCAAATTTTTAGAAATATGATTCATCAAACCACCGTGATTAGTTAAGTATCTATAGACAAAAGGAAATAAATAAAAACACATATTAAAACTACACCAAGATCTATCTGGTGTCTTGACACATGAAGTTTTACACAAAAGATGATAATTATATATAAACTAACTCCTAATTTCAATTATTCCCTTTCCTTTGCCTTGGTTTACGCTTCCTGTTATCCACAATCACATTTAAAAAATAAGAATAAACTTCATGAGTAATTTAACCATACATTATCACATCATAACACATCGTTATCATATAATCATATTTGTCATTTTTAATTTAATTAATATTCTACAAAATAATGCCAACCTATAACTCATTACGAGGCCTCCATATTATTTGAAAATTTTCATAACACTCATATATAACTACAGCACATACACCCTTCTCTTGGCATATTCTTAACTTACCAGACTTATAGCCATTATAAGTCATGCTAAAATACTCATTTTGTTATATTAATGTAACCATATATAGGAACGTAAATATATTTATATAGCTCTAAACAATACAACACAATACATAGTGTGAGTTAAAGTTATACTACTCACCTTGATTAGGTTGACAATAGCTTGTTCCAATTCTGTGAGATCTCGTTCCAAGTTTTGTTTCATCGAAGCCTAGTCAATAATACAACTCTTAATTGTTATGACGCGTTCATAATCAATAACACTACAACATAGCTCCAAAATACTCAATTATGTGTAACAAAATATCAAATACTCATATTATTCATGTAATTAGAATTGATCATCTTTGTATCCTTAATAGACATATTATGAACATAATTCGGCAAAATCACGCAACTTCAATTTCTAGGGTTAGAAATTCATCCTCAAATTCACAAAATTAATTGTTGTTATTACTCTACACACTTAGAATCAAGTAATTACCACTTCTATTTTCTACTACTTATCATAATATTAATATATAATTCAATTGGATTAGGGTTATTAAACCCTAAAGTCGTATTTTCCCTAATTCATAAATTGGTTAACATATAAAACTTACTCTTTATCGAAACATTTCGACTAAATAAACTCATCAAAAATCAATGATCCGACCGGAGATGACACCGGTCATCGAAAATGATAAGGGTGAAATGAAATTCATAACGCACCCAGATACACTCACATACACACACTCGACAGGCCCTAGTCTCTCTCTCTCTCTCTCTCTCACACACACACACACACATCCCAAACCTTAATTCCTTAAAATGCTAGTATATAAATGGGTAAAATGGGCAGGGATCATTTCTCTTTCAAGGAAATCTCGATTCAACTGTTCAAAAACAAGAAAGATGCTGGAATTAAGTGTAGCAAAATAGATTTATTCTCAAATTTTATCAGCAAAATACACCCAAATTTTTAGAAATATGATTCATCAAACCACCGTGATTAGTTAAGTATCTATAGACAAAAGGAAATAAATACAAACACATATTAAAACTACACCAAGATCTATCTGGTGTCTTGACACATGAAGTTTTACACAAAAGATGATAATTATATATAAACTAACTCCTAATTTTCAATTGTTCCCTTTCCCTTTCCTTGGTTTACGTTTCGTGTAATCCACAACCACATTCACAAAATAAGAATAAACTTCACGAGGAATTTAACCATACATTATCACATCGTAACACATCATTATCATATAATCATATTCGTCATTTTTAACTTAATGTTCTACAAAATAATGCCAACCTATAACTCATCACGAGGCCTCCATATTATTTGAAAATTTTCATAACACTCATATATAACTACAACACATACACCCTTCTCTTGGCATATTTTTAACTTACCAGACTTATAGCCATTATAAGTCATGCTAAAATACTCATTTTGTTATATTAATGTAACCACATATAGGAACGTAAATATATTTATATAGCTCTAAACAATACAACACAATACATAGTGTGAGTTAAAGTTATACTACTCACCTTGATTAGGTTGACAATAGCTTGTTCCAATTCTTTGAGATCTCGTTCCAAGTTTTGTTTCATCGAAGCCTAGTCAATAATACAACTCTTAATTGTTATGACGCGTTCATAATCAATAACACTACAACATAGCTCCAAAATACTCAATTATGTGTAACAAAATATCAAATACTCAATTTATTCATGTAATTAGAATTGATCATCTTTGTATCCTTAATAGACATATTATGAACATAATTCGGCAAAATCACGCAACTTCAATTTCTAGGGTTAGAAATTTATCCTCAAATTCACAAAATTAATTGTTGTTATTACTCTACACACTTAGAATCAAGTAATTACCACTTCTATTTTCTACTACTTATCATAATATTAATATATAATTCAATTGGATTAGGGTTATTAAACCCTAAAGTCGTATTTTCCCTAATTCATAAATTGGTTAACATATAAAACTTACTCTTTATCGAAACATTTCGACTAAATAAACTCATCAAAAATCAATGATCCGACCGGAGATGACACCGGTCATCGAAAATGATAGGGGTGAACCGAAATTCATAACGCACCCAGATACACTCACATACACACACTCGACAGGCCCTAGTGGCTCTCTCTCTCTCTCTCTCTCTCTCTCTCTCTTTCTCTGTCTCTCACACATACACACATCCCAAACCTTAATTCCTTAAAATGCTAGTATATAAATGGGTAAAATGGGCAGGGATCATTTCTCTTTCAAGGAAATCTCGATTCAACTGTTCAAAAACAAGAAAATGCTGGAATTAAGTGTAGCAAAATAGATTTATTCTCAAATTTTATCAGCAAAATACACCCAAATTTTTAGAAATATGATTCATCAAACCACTGTGATTAGTTAAGTATCTATAGACAAAAGGAAATAAATACAAACACATATTAAAACTACACCAAGATCTATCTGGTGTCTTGACACATGAAGTTTTACACAAAAGATGATAATTATATATAAACTAACTCCTAATTTTCAATTATTCCCTTTCCTTTGCCTTGGTTTACGTTTCCTGTTATCCACAATCACATTTACAAAATAAGAATAAACTTCATGAGTAATTTAACCATACATTATCACATCATAACACATCGTTATCATATAATCATATTTGTCATTTTTAACTTAATTAATATTCTACAAAATAATGCCAACCTATAACTCATTACGAGGCCTCCATATTATTTGAAAATTTTCATAACACTCATATATAACTACAACAGATACACCCTTCTCTTGGTATATTTTTAACTTACCAGACTTATAGCCATTATAAGTCATGCTAAAATACTCATTTTGTTATATTAATGTAACCACATATAGGAACGTAAATATATTTATATAGCTCTAAACAATACAACACAATACATAGTGTGAGTTAAAGTTATACTACTCACCTTGATTAGGTTGACAATAGCTTGTTCCAATTCTGTGAGATCTCGTTCCAAGTTTTGTTTCATCGAAGCCTAGTCAATAATACAACTCTTAAGTGTTATGACGCGTTCATAATCAATAACACTACAACATAGCTCCAAAATACTCAATTATGTGTAACAAAATATCAAATACTCAATTTATTCATGTAATTAGAATTGATCATCTTTGTATCCTTAATAGACATATTATGAACATAATTCGGCAAAATCACGCAACTTCAATTTCTAGGGTTAGAAATTTATCCTCAAATTCACAAAATTAATTGTTGTTATTACTCTACACACTTAGAATCAAGTAATTACCACTTCTATTTTCTACTACTTATCATAATATTAATATATAATTCAATTGGATTAGGGTTATTAAACCCTAAAGTCGTATTTTCCCTAATTCATAAATTGGTTAACATATAAAACTTACTCTTTATCGAAACATTTCGACTAAATAAACTCATCAAAAATCAATGATCCGACCGGAGATGACACCGGTCATCGAAAATGATAGGGGTGAACCGAAATTCATAACGCACCCAGATACACTCACATACACACACTCGACAGGCCCTAGTGGCTCTCTCTCTCTCTCTCTCTCTCACACACACACACATCCCAAACCTTAATTCCTTAAAATGCTAGTATATAAATGGGTAAAATGGGCAGGGGTGATTTCTCTTTCAAGGAAATCTCGATTCAACTGTTCAAAAACAAGAAAGATGCTGGAATTAAGTGTAGCAAAATAGATTTATTCTCAAATTTTATCAGCAAAATACACCCAAATTTTTAGAAATATGATTCATCAAACCACCGTGATTAGTTAAGTATCTATAGACAAAAGGAAATAAATACAAACACATATTAAAACTACACCAAGATCTATCTGGTGTCTTGACACATGAAGTTTTACACAAAAGATGATAATTATATATAAACTAACTCCTAATTTTCAATTATTCCCTTTCCTTTGCCTTGGTTTACGTTTCCTGTTATCCACAATCACATTTACAAAATAAGAATAAACTTCATGAGTAATTTAACCATACATTATCACATCATAACACATCGTTATCATATAATCATATTTGTCATTTTTAACTTAATTAATATTCTACAAAATAATGCCAACCTATAACTCATTACGAGGCCTCCATATTATTTGAAAATTTTCATAACACTCATATATAACTACAACACATACACCCTTCTCTTGGCATATTTTTAACTTACCAGACTTATAGCCATTATAAGTCATGCTAAAATACTCATTTTGTTATATTAATGTAACCACATATAGGAACGTAAATATATTTATATAGCTCTAAACAATACAACACAATACATAGTGTGAGTTAAGGTTATACTACTCACCTTGATTAGGTTGACAATAGCTTGTTCCAATTCTGTGAGATCTCGTTCCAAGTTTTGTTTCATCGAAGCCTAGTCAATAATACAACTCTTAAGTGTTATGACGCGTTCATAATCAATAACACTACAACATAGCTCCACGATACTCAATTATGTGTAACAAAATATCAAATACTCAATTTATTCATGTACTTAGAATTGATCATCTTCATATCTTTAATAAACATATTATGAACTTAATTAATTCGGAAAAATCACGAACTTCAATTTCTAGGGTTAGAAATTCATCTCCAAATTCACAAAATTAATTGTTGTTATTACTCTACACACTTAGAATCAAGTAATTACCACTTTGTTTTCTACTACTCATCATAATTTTAATATAGAATTCAATTGTTATGATTAGGGTTATTAAACCCTAAACTCGTATTTGCCCTAATTCATAAATTGGTTAGCATATAAAACTTACTCTTGATTCTAGAAGTAGTAAACAATACTTTGCTTGCTCCTGCTTAATCTCTCCTTTCTTCTTAAAGATCATATCGAAATCTATTTTTCTTAGATTTTCTCCGCTCTGAAACAAGAATGTGTAGAAAATGAGGGATAAAAGAACTCCCGTTCTTTTTATCTTTTTTTTTTTTTTTTTTTTTTGCTAAAGAGCATTGCCACGTCGTCGTAGCATCAACTCCCCACATCATCGTTTTCTCATTATTTATGACACTTTTGTTCCATCATTAAAAATTCGTCACAAAAGAATATAACATCCTAGCTACTTTCAACCACGTCGTGGTCAGTCTAATATTCACCACGTCGTGGTGCTTCAAAGTACATTTCCCTTAGTATTCATTTTATGTCAACCAAATTACTGCTTCAGTACCACGTCATGACACTACTCTTACCACGTCGTGGTTATTGTACTCATTCATGATAGGATTTTTTTTATTTTAACCTTGTCTGCCATATCCCATTTCTTATTACATTAGGTCATTTTAAATTAGAACTTATTAATTTAGTTACACTCTCAAGTTAGGTTATTTCTCAATTATGACATGAGGAAATCTATTCAAGCTCATAATTACGCAACATGACCAAAATACCCTTTCTCGCCTAACACTTTTATTATAACATTTCTTAACTTTTAAACACACACTTGTATATTTTACACTATTGCTACGTGATGAATAATAATTTTCTCAAAATTAAACAAGTGTTACATTAAGCTTGCGTGGTTTGTATGGAAAATAAACAAACCATAATTGGAATGTTGGCAGAAATGGTTCCTAGGATTTGGGCAGGCAAGCATAATAAAGCCTAGGCCTTATTTCTCTTACAAAATTGATTTCCAAAAATTGCATAACACCCCTTGGACGTATAAAAATATTATTATTATTATTATTATTATTATTATTATTATTATTATTATCACTTTAACCCCTTTACATATGTATATTGCTTTTTATTTAAATAATTACTTGCCAAACTTAAAATTTAGTGTTTAGTTATTTAATTACTTGTTAGTATTTATCAAGCCCATGTCAAATTTATTAAACGGAAACGATTACACAAACTATGAAAAGTTAAAACAGTTCAAGATCTGATTTCATGCCATTCTTGGTAAACCAAAAGAATAAATATGGTTTTCAAATAAGATTATCAAAATTCTTAATATCACCAAGGATGTATATTTGAATGGATTTTGCCTAACTATCAGTATATGACTAAGTATAAAATTATGAGTGCAGATAATGAAGTTTATGATTTCATCATTGTTGATTTTCTATTAACAAACGTAAATGAATTTTTGAGCTTGTTGTTTGTTTTCATGAAGAATTGATCAGATGAATTTATGATCACCGATAAATCAAAATGTCTACAATATTGGATATTTATATATGAGGGGATTCATGGAGTATTACTATGCTTAGATTGCGGAAGCCTTTGGAAAGACAGTCGAGAATCCTTGAACTGTATTGAAGGATATAAAGAAGTATAAAATGTGGTGAAATTGTCAGAGATCCATGGGGGATTGGATATCTTGGAAGGAAGACGAAGGGAATTCAAAAGAGATTGTTTTTTGATATTGATTGCTATGAAATATGTCAATCCGCTCATATTCAAAATCTTTTGATTCAGATATTTTTTTGCGGCCTTATTTCGAATCAAGACAAGAGGGAGATTTGAGAATTGCTCTCATGGTGATTGGAAGTTCAGAAGGCTCTGCTCAATATTACACATATATTAAGATGATTTTGAAGATGGTTGAATCTTCACAAAGGAGAAGAATGTTGGCTAACAGTTTTTATTGTGAAGTGTCCGTAGCTGATGATATCTAAAGTTGGAACATCCAAAGTGAATGAGACTGTTTGAAATGATGTTTATACTAAAGTAAAGTTGGTGCTAAATTATGCTTATTAATCTCTTCTGTTTGTTTGACGTGGTATAGATAGCTTATGGCGTATGTTAGTCTAAGATGGTTTGTTATGCTAAACTGTTTTAGTCCAGATGTTATTTTATATTTAGATGTACACCTTGTGTCTATATATAAGGTGTTAGTCTTTGTGAGAGGTTACAAGAATTATTTGTATGCTCACAACATGCTAGTTATTTGAGCTATTAATATTGTAATGCTAGCTATCAACATCTAATCAAACAACAAAAACGTTATATTTACATTTCGTGTTCATACTTTCATTGAGTCAAATACTCATCAAAACTGTTATATTTGCATTTCGTGTTCATATTTTCATTGAGTCAAATACTCATCATTATATATAACCGATGGCATTTTATATATATAACTTAATTGATTATTATATATATTTTTAATCAATTTTAGAAAAAGGTGATTAGCATAAGAACCAACTTATTGAGCCAAATATTATCGATTTACGAGAAAATAAATTTTGTTAAAGACCTTACGACTTTTTATTACTAAATCAATTATTCTAAAACGGCAAGGCTTTAAATTATTTTACTATTATATCTTATGCAACATCGTTCTATTGTTAGAATTTTGGTTAGTATAATTAAAAAATGTTTATATATTATGTAGTTAATAACTTAATATTGTGTTATTATTAGATTTTGGGTTAGTATAATAAAAAATGTGAATAAAAGGAATTTAACTCAGGCATTTTTTCTTAAAAGAGAGCAAGGGGTGGGTAAGTTACGGTTTTGACAGCACATATCGTCTTCTATTTGACTTCTTGAACATCATAAGTGCATGGGAAGAAAAGACAATTTAGCATGGATATGGAAGGTTATGGGTTTTGTACGAAAATTGCAGCCCCTTTGATTTCTTTCTTTCTTGTTATTCTTCATGCTACAGCCGAAAATTAATAAGGAATTGACCACTCTAGCACTCCTTTTTCTTTGACTTTCACGCCTGAATTGTAGAGTTGTAGTCTTGCCTTATTTTTGCTATTCTTTTGTTTTTGCTTCAGGAGCATCACGTGGAATATATATGGGAGGAAGATGTCTATATGGGTTTAAAATAAATGAAATCATGGTGGGTAATAGGGTTGTAGCTTGTACCATAACGGCTAAAAAAATGAAAGATTTATTGTACTTTTCTTATTTTGAATTTGGTGCACGTAATATACAAGCAAATGGAAAGTGAGTCTTAATTGTTGTAAAATAATTTGGTGGGAAAATGACTTGTGAGGGTAACTACCTTTTATCTGTGTTTACATATTGGCAACTTCTTCTTTTTTGTACATAATAAAGCAACTAACTTGTTTTAACTGTTTAAATTACACCAATATTATCGGCTAATACCTGTTTTAACCGGTAACTCAAAGGGAAAATGACTTAGGAGAGTAACTACCTCTTATCCATGTTCACATGTTGGCAACTTCTTATTTTTTGTACATAAGAAAGCAACTAACTTGTTTTAACTGTGTAACATCCCAAAAATCATTACCAAAAATTTGGTTTTTAATTTAATACTAAAACCATAATTATCAAACCATTAATTTAATACTCCAACATCGGGTCCCGCTCGACATCAGGCCCTGCCTGGCATCGAGCCTCGCTCGGTATACAAGTTTGTCTCTCTTAGGCCCCGCCTATCTCCGGGCCCTGCCCGTTAAACACATACAATCATACAACATGCTAACACATAAAGAAACATACTCTACTGTATCCCTGACCTAAGAAACATACTCTGCTAATAATGAGATACGGAACATCGTCCGTACTCAGCTAGTGATGAGATATGGGACCTCACCCACACTCACCTTCTTACCAGGCACATACAAGTATCACACAGACAACAAGTATAATCTAACATGCAAACATTCCTCGGGTACCCGCCCGACATCGGACCTTGGTCTGGAATAACATACTAGCATACAATGCCTAGGGCTAACCCCCGGGTCTTCCTACTCATAGACTACATGAGCTGACATTGTGGCCTTAGACCCATTCACACAGTGAGGAGACTCACCTTGCACTGCTGAAGCCCTGGCTGGAACTAGTTGAGTACAGACGAAGTTTCGTATCTCATTATTAGCAGAGTATTTTTCTTAGGACAGAGATACGGTAGAGTATGTTTCTTTATGTGTTAGCATGTTATATGATTGCATGTGTTTAGTGGGCGGGGCCTAAGAGAGACAGATCTGTATACCGAGCGGGGCTCGATGTCAGACGGGGCCTGATGTCGGGCGGGGCCCGATGCCGGAATATTAAATTAATGATTTGACAATTACGATTTTAGTATTGAATTAAAAACGAAATTTTTGTTTATGATTTTTGGGATGTTACACAGTTAAAACAAGTTAGTTGCTTTCTTATATACAAAAAATAAGAAGTTGTCAATATGTGAACACGGATAAGAGGTAGTTACCCTCCTAAGTCATTTTTCCTTTGAGTTACCGGTTAAAACAGGTATTAACCGGTAATATTAGTGTAATTTAAACAGTTACAACAAGTTAGTTGCTTTATTATGTACAAAAAAGAAGAAGATGCCAATATGTGAACACGGATAAAAGATAGTTTCCCTCCTAAGTCATTTTCCCAAATTTGGTTGGTTTACAAATAAATTATTAGGGTTGAGCATATTAACCCAAAATCGAATCATAACCAAATTAACCGATATAACTGAATCATTTTAATCGAACCATTACTAAAAGATATGGTTCGTTTTAATTTTGACTAACCGAATACATATGGTTCGGTTATGGTTTTCATCAAAAACCGAACCATTATAAACCGAACTGAACCAATAATATTAATAATGTTTTTAGAATAATATAATAGTAATTATATAGTATGTAATTATTTGGGAATTTAAAATTTTAAAGGTAATTATTATTGACAAATCTAGAATCGAAAATCATATGGTTCCCAATTTAAATGAAACCGAAAAAAATGAAAAAGTAAAAAAAAAATACTAATGGCGGGCCGGGTGGGTCGTATGATTAAAAAAAATTTAAGCATAACTTCAATAATTATATTAAATTACTTAAAATTATCTACGAGAATGTGTTATCTTGAATATATTCATTGTATTATTATGGATACTTTCCAAAACAATTTTTTTCAATAATTAATTGAACTAACCATGTTAACTGTAACTAAAAACAACATTGATTTCAAAATAATCACTAACCATAACTAGCAAACATAACATTAATTTTATATCCACCACATTTTCGGTAGCAATATAACAATTTAGTATGCTTATGTTTAATACTTATAACACATAAACAAATTCATAGGATGAGTAATTAAGTAATATATTGTTTTATAATTACCTTCACTTGTGATGGATGAGTTGGGACACCGGTTCTAAAAGCTAAATAATGAGAATATCATTGCAAAACTTTAGAGCTAACGATAAGTTTTATTATTAATCAAATATTCTCAAATCTCAACTAATTATATAAACATGGAAATAAACAAATATCACAAACTTAGAAGTTGTGGTGGGAAGCTGGAGGTATGTCCTTTAAAATTTATAAGATGGTTTCTAATTTTTTCAAGATATAATTTATATTATAAGTTGCAAAATAATATAGGTCTCAAGACCCACCTTAACACTATGTACATACACCCTTGGTAATTATTTGGAGTTAGATTAAATAAGTAAGAGCATCTCTAATGGTTAACCTACTCTATCACTTAATATGTTTGTCACATCATTAATCTAATACTTTTGACATCTAATTAAATGGGCTCTCCAATGGTTAAGCTTTTTCCATAGCTTTTTTTTATAAATGTAGTTTATCTATCTAAAATGTTCATACAACCTCCTCATTTAATTAATAGTCTTTAAACATATTATAATTGAATAGGAAATATTTTAAATTAAGATTATCACTAAAAATTAATATATAAACATTTAATAAATGAAAAACTATGGTAGAAATAATTAAATTAATGAAAAACATTTAAAACTACAATATAATTAAGGTGGTAAAAATAAAATATGTTAAAAGTAGAAGTGGTTAGATGCTTAAAGCTTTATAATATATATTGACTATTGAGTCGATAATCTAAATACACAAAAACCAATCAACTTCAATTGTATTAAATGAAAATAAGTGATGAATCAATCAAAAAAAAAACTCTAAAGTAAGTCTCCATAGGAGATGCTCTAATATTCTATTAATACAATTATATATATATTCAATCATTCACTTTTTATAACGATAGACTTTGTGTTTAAAATTTTTTGTAGAAAAATATTTTTATTTTTATATCATCTTAGACCATTTTTGGTTAAACGATATTAACCATAAGCATAACCATTAACCAACTAAAACCATTATTAACCGCTACCCAATGGTTATCGAAATACATCAACCAATTGTAATGGTTACGGTTCGATTTTTACCAATAACCCAATCAAACCACCCCATACAAACCCCTATAAATTATAGCAAAGTATGGAGTGTAGAAAAAAGGAATGAAACCAAAAAAACAAAGATAATGCACAAAAAACTAACGCAAGAAACTAAAATATCATCACAAAAACTTTCATCAAGTATAGTGCATTGGGAATTGAATCGGTTTTGTACAAGGTTTCAATTCGGCATCAACTTATATAGAACTTTTCAAGGAAGTAAACCAAAATCATAAACAAAGTATATGCCGATACAACAAAACTCCGAAATGAAAACCAAGAACAACACATATTGTTTTGGTGGACAAATGATTTAAGGGAATATCAACCAAACATTTTGAAAGGTTGTGGTGTTGTCATGAAGTTAAAGTAACACAAGTAACCATAAGAAAATTATTGATCCTTGCTAGGATCTCCGCCACAAAATCTTAGGAGGTGATAATGATCACTTGCCTTTTTTAATCTTATTAATCGCAATGTAAATTATAGAAATGTGTTTGAAAGTACAAGTACAAATGATTCAGTAACTCTAAGTGTGTGTGTGTGTGTGTATGTGTGTGATCTATACATGTGTATTTTCAACCTATGTTGACTAATTAAATGTCTGATATTCTCAGGATTCAGTTGAACAAGCATTTGCACGTTGTTTAACTTGGCAATTCCGAGTTCTAAGCTTGACTGGAACAATTCTTAAGTGTTGACTTGTCTTTTATTTACGATTTCTACACATGTGAATAATAAATAAGAAATGTATTCGATAATTCGGTTAGGAAATAATATTAGTAATATTCATGATCCTGGGTGTTTGTTTTAGGATCCTGACTTCACTTCAAGATTCGAGATTAGGGAATGTTTCAGGATCTTAACCCCTAACAATTGTCCACAAATTATACCAGCAAATTATTTGAATTAATTCTAAAGATTTAAAGAGTATTGTTTTGGTTAAAAAAATTACACAAGTGAAAATCAACCAAAGAAAGCTCTTGATCCATGCTAGGATCTCCGGGAAAAAACCTTGGGAGGTGATTGATGAGTTTTATACAAAAAATCCTAAGTGTGCATGCAACCCTAGAGTCGGATCTATGTTTTCACTATTAGTTATACAACTTTATGAACACAAAAAAAAAAACTCGCATGCTACTATTATTTTCGAAATCCATATAAAAGAATAGAATACATACCTTTTGTTGTTATATAGTAATAACAACTAGTTCCTTGAATTTCCTTAGCTCTTGAAAGCAAGTACCACAAGTGTAGTACCTCTAATGGCTCACAAACACACTAGGTGAAAGGATGAATATAGGAGAGAGGAGAGAAGGGTATCTTGCCCTATATTTCGTCCTTTTAGGGTTTCCCAAGGCTTGGGCGAAATGTTGGTGCCTTAGGGTGCTATTTATACTTAAGGCTAACTAGGGTTTCAAGGTGTAAACCCTAATCCCTTAGCTTAGGGCCTAAGCAAGTCCATGGACTCCTTTCCTTAAGCCCTTGGACAAAACCTCCTAGATCCTTCTAGGATTTTCGTTCAAGCCTTAATAAAGGTGATCCAATGGCCCAAAGCCTCAACTATTGAATAATTACAAAATAGCCCCGGCACTTTTAGTCAGTTCCTTTAATCCCAAAATTAATTCTAAATTAATTTCTGATTAAATACTAACTAATAATATGATTCCAAATTAATATATTATTCATATAATATATTAATAAATCATATTTATACCCTAATTTATTATTCTTAACAATAAACCAACCTCTCTCCTCAACAATCATCTTGTCTAGTCACCGGTGTGAAGGCAACCCAAAAGGACCATGCACAATCGGGTCAAGTACATACCAAAATAGTTATGGACTTAGACACTAATCCAACAGTCTCCCACTTGGATAAGTCTAATAACTGTTCTGCGTATAACTTCAAATCCTGATTAGCAATCGTAGCTTTCAAAAGCCGCTGTCAACTCTGATCTTATAAGATACGCGTCCTTTAGATAAGGGATCATATATTCCTCCATTCTAGATATCGTATAGAATGAGACATGGATTTAAATCATTCTATCTGTCTATGTGTTGTTTCCCGATTTCCGATTTATGACGACTAACAACAGACTACAATTGAACACATCAAATTAGTCTCGGCATGGCCAAGTGCTTAGGTGCCATCACTAAATCATCGAGGGGCCCACATATATCGCTTTCATCCTACTTTGGATAAAAGGAACGGATAAACTTTGATTCAATGCATGCTTGCACTCACTCACCGAATCACACACAACAATATGTTTTATGACACCAAGTTACTGGTGCGTTTACATATTATCAATGCATAACTGACTCGCAAGATACAACTCACACATCTCGGTTTCAAGAATATAAGATATTATCTTCCCACCAATCACTTGTGATAAAATCCATGAAGTGATCCAAGTGAGCATGGGTTTAATCCAATGCTCACATCATAAGCACTCATGAACGTTGCAGTAAACATTTGCTTATGTCTAATACACTTTAGACAATCCACACACCAATTCACGACAGTTTTCATTCATACCTACTTCCAACATATGAACGGCTGTGGTCCGTTCGAATAATTTGATTGTTCTAAACCAATTTAATTATTCAGGAAGTCAAAACATGCAAAGTGAAACACAAGAATAATACTAATCCCATATGGCCCCAAACTCTGGGTATAAATAAAAACATTTTATTTAATCACCATATTGATTACTCATTATTTGTTGTTTCGGGTAATCAACTTCTTTCTTGAATTATTACTACACTTTTCCCATGCTCTCAGCATGCACACAATGTTTACTTATGGTCCTTACTTTGTGAAATAGATCATATGAACACATTTCCAATTATACTCATTTCACAACTCCCAATCCTTATCACAAGTGTAAGAATATCAAATTCTTGCCACTTATAGAATATGCTAGATTCTAACATTTTATGCAATGATCCTTTCGTAAAGCCATAGCTCAAAATCATCAAGACTTGGCCAATCTCTATCAGAAACAATTCTATAGATATGATGTCTCTCACTCAAAGTACATTTCTTTGAACATCCTTCTTGCATAAAAGTTTCTAATCTAGACATATATTCTCAATAATCGGCTCCCAATACGGAAACATTTCCATATTTGCCATATGACAACTCATTCTTAATAGAATCTTATCTATTCATAATAATGTCGATATGGTCCATCAAATACCATACTTCCAACTACTCACAAGCGACCAATCCTCAACGAGCTTTGGATCGTCCTTTGATAGTTGTTTAATTATCTTAGTCAAAACCGATTCTTGTCCTTTTTCCCTCTTAATGCGCTAGACATTTGGAAAATTTTAGAATGGTCAAATATTATAGCATTTACAATCGATCCTACCCGAAGCGTATGGAACACGATGCATAATGTCTTACATAAAGATACGATACTTTATCAATCTTCTGCCATAATATCTTAAGTGTCACGTTCTTATAATTCGAATTATGAAGAGGGATGCCATAATCATAATCAAAATTTTGAGAATGCACTATGTATCCTTGACTAAATTTATTAACATTCCACAACCTAAGCCTTTAGATTTGAAATGAAGCATAATATTCTCTCCCTTAATTATAGCAAAACAACTTTTCAACCCTTACGACTTTGCAAAGTATAACTCTTGTTTTCTATAATTAATGTTGCTAACTTGCAATACTTGCCTTAATAATCATACAGGCACAACATTTATGCTCCCACTATCATGATGATTATTATCATATAAGCATAACACTGATGCTCCCACTAGCTTTGACATGTATTCAGAAACCAGCTTAACTTCTAGAAAAACAATAACTATTGAATTTCTTAAGTTCATATTTCTAATACCTAATGCTTTGATAATCCTTTATCTAAGCTTCTTAAACTTATACACCTTTTCCTAAGATAGCTCATATGTGTGTCTAAACAATTCAGATTAATTGCCAAATCTCACAATTCAAATCATGGAAAGGGATACCGTAACCATAATCGAATTCGAGAATACAATTTTCATAATCACTATCTTCTTAAAATCTCTCTTAGTGAAAGCATTTCCTCACAGTCATCTTCATGAAGGAGGGAATCTTATGATACTTAGATTTTAATGGTGTATGTGTTCCTATCCATGTGAATTTGTCAAAACCAAAGTTTGCGACAAATCCAAACTCATATGGACCGAACTCTTAATCTTGATTTCTTGCCTTATGGTAACATGAGTGCCCACCATGTCTTCCAAGCAGTTAAGCAGCTCATCCTTTCCTATCAATGTACTTTTCATTTATCAAGGTGCTTGCCTTTTCTGCGTTCAAATGAGAATTCATAGAACTCAGATGCATAATTAATTCAATTGGAACGGCACAGAAACAAGATAGTGTCAACACAATAGGTTGTGAACCTCAAGTCGTGTGCTAGTGATGATCAATAAGGTTTATTCTTGATTAGTTCCTGAACTTTTCAAGACCATTAAGACTCCCACTGACTCCTTGACATATAAGATTCTCTTGTCCGACAAACAAATATTCAAGAGTTGGTGTAGCTTTTATCAAGACAAAACACTTCATAAAATTGGTCCTAGTTGGTCTTTGTCTTATCCAAGACATCACAACTTTCCACATTTGATGAATGTTATAAACCTTGTTAAGACTTGTCATTCAATGTCACAATCTTAACTCTAAGACTTGTTTTGGAACGAAGTATGATTAACTTCTTAATTTAACCATTTCTTCAATTCTTGATTCCTCTTCTCAAACATACAATTGTACTAAGAGTCATTTAGAGGATCAATTGAGATGTATTTCTTAATCATTAAGACCTATCATAAAACTTAATAAAAGGAAATCTCCCTTCTTTTTAGAATAGAGAAACTTTTATCTTTCTGCCTACTTGATTCTTCTTATCCGTTCTGCTATTGATTGAAACTTTTTCAATCAACTCAGAATTACACTTGATCTTATAAGTATAATCATATTTACTAAACCTTAGTAAATCATGACGAATATCTTTGTTACTCTTGTGGCAGATTTTATCAACACACAACTTTGTGTACTCAATCTCCTAGTCCTTCACTTGACACTTTGTCAAAGAATTTGTCTAAATTTCCCAAATGTGAAAGTTTTCATTCATCATACAATCCTCGTTGCATGATTCCAAGCTTTTACCCACTTGAAACTTGGGTGATGAGAAACTCTCCCTATTTGGTAAATTCTCGACATTTCCACAAATAACATAATTAAGAATTAAATCCATTATTGCTAATAATAGAAACATTCAAACATCAATTTTTCATACATGCTATTGCAAGGATAAATAAATAATATAAAATCAAATTTTATTTTATTGCGGAAAAATTTGTCCTTACAATGCAATTCAATTGAAAAACTATGTTAATACATATTTCTTAGCAATATATTCTAACTCCAAGTAGTAGCTCAACATCTAATCTTCAAACAATGCGATCGAAAACCATTTCTTCACGATTAGATTCCGTTCACTTCTTCCCTTAAGCTTCCTCTCTTTTCTATGATCCTACAAAACACCAAATGTAATCTTATCACATCATGTATTAAGAATCTAGAATAGGAACTTAAAAGAGTTAGTTAATGGATTTTACCTAAAGTGGAGCCATACGTTTTGACTCTCCTGTCTCTTAGATCTCTTAGGTAAATAGAGCAGCTCTGTCTCCAATGCCCCTTCTCTTGGCAATAAAAGCAAATTGACTCTTTTGGAACAGCACACGGAACTACTTCAGACTTTGCCTTTCTCTTATGATCAAACTTTTCGATCATGGCATGCCTTTCGTTGCCATTGCCTATATCCGTAGAGGTCTGGAAGGCAGATTCACCAATCAACTTTGCTTTTCCAGTGCGCCAAATCATTGCTGATTCATCAGCAATAAGCATATAGGTGAGATTGATGAGGGTCACGTCGTGGTTCATCATATAGTACTCTCTTATGAAATCACTATATGATTCAGTAAGTAACTGAAGAACCCAGTCAACAGCCAGCTCCTCACAGACAACGGATCCCAACATTCTTAACCTATCAATGTGTGACTTCATCTCTAGGACATGTGCACATACTGACTTTCCTTCTTCATGTTTACTTGTCGAAAGGGATTGAGTGAGCTTGAACTTTTCAAACCTTTGAACTTGTGGGTGAGGGAGAATAATTGGAGGAGGTGGAGGAAGTGAAGCATGATCTCTTGCTCCCCGATCGAATCGTGGAATATCATCTTCATGTGGAAGGCTTGTTCCACGAGATTTGGGAGGACCATAGTTGTCATACATTGACATCTACAAAACCGGAGAAATTCAAGTTAAGTTGATTAGGATCCTCGATGTGACACCCATATGAAACATCGGGGCTAGGATCCAACACAATACTCTACAACCCAGAAGAGGGATGTCGTAATCTAGTTGCAGAATATTTTAAAGTAGGTAAATGACGATTTACCAATTTCCACCATGAAAAACGAAAAAGAAATTTAAGTTTTAAATCTATTGAAAATTCCTAGATCTTATGAGATTCATTGAACTTTTCAATGACATGTTTAAATCTTGATATGCCCCTCAATTTGTGACTGGGATGCCGAGGATCACAAATCAGGGTGTGAATAACCATGCAAACTTACATGGTGCCCCCAATGTTACAGTCACTTATTCGATGTGCCGGTTAACCACACCCGCTCCACCGAACTATGACAAACATTGAGTCACCCTTTGCTACCTTTTCTTAGAACCATTTAGTGTGCCGGTTAACCACACATGCTCCACTAACGTCTTCGCAAGGGCACAAAGTGTAATTTCATGGAATTGCATCAATTCACTTTTGCCTAAAGTAACTAAGATTGGGAATTTTGTAAAACATTTAGTTACTTTATACTTCATTATACTTTTAATGGAAAGGGTTTGCCCTATCCTACCCGTTTGGCTAACGACCCTCCACCAATCAAGGAAGTGGTGGGTGAGAGTGGACACCCATTAAACGTCCATTTTATAGGCCATAACCTTATACCCCCCTTATAGATTGGCTTCGTGAATGAGGCATACTAACGGTAAGACTAGCATTTAAGTTATACATATATAATATTAGACTTTTAATGTTATACATAGTATAAGGGTGTATTTTACACTTTTAATGAGGCATACTAACGGTAAGACTAGAGTCGGATCTATGTTTTCACTATTAGTTATACAACTTTATGAACACAAAAAAAAACTCGCATGCTACTATTATTTTCGAAATCCATATGAAAGAATAGAATACATACCTTTTGTTGTTATATAGTAATAACAACTAGTTCCTTGAATTTCCTTAGCTCTTGAAAGCAAGTACCACAAGTGTAGTACCTCTAATGGCTCACAAACACACTAGGTGAAAGGATGAATATAGGAGAGAGGAGAGAAGGGTATCTTGCCCTATATTTCGTCCCTTTTAGGGTTTCCCAAGGCTTGGGCGAAATCTTGGTGCCTTAGGGTGCTATTTATACTTAAGGCTAACTAGGGTTTCAAGGTGTAAACCCTAATCCCTTAGCTTAGGGCCTAAGCAAGTCCATGGACTCCTTTCCTTAAGCCCTTGGACGAAAACTCCTAGATCCTTCTAGGATTTTCGTTCAAGCCTTAATAAATGTGATCCAATGTCCCAAAGCCTCAACTATTGAATAATTACAAAATAGCCCCTGCACTTTCAGTCAGTTCCTTTAATCCCAAAATTAATTCTAAATTAATTTCTGATTAAATACTAACTAAAAATATGATTCCAAATTAATATATTATTCATATAATATATTAATAAATCATATTTATACCCCAATTTATTATTCTCAACAATAAACCAGCCTCTCTCCTCAACAATCATCCTGTCTAGTCACCGGTGTGAAGGCAACCCAAAAGGACCATGCACAATCGGGTCAAGTACATACCAAAATAGTTATGGACTTAGACACTAATCCAACAGTGATAATGATCACCTATCTTGATGATTTTATTTATTAAAAATGTTTATTACAGAGGTGAATATATAAATGTAAGTGAAAATATCATAGCTGAGCTAATCATAGTTTTGTTAAAAAAAATGAACAAGCAAGAGTCAACCAACTTGTATGAGAGGTTGTAATTTTCTGAATAAAATAAATATAAAATGATAATCTAAGTGACACAAGTGGTTTACAAGGAAAACTCTTGATCATTGCTAGGATCTCCAACATAATACCTTGGGAAGTGATAATGATCAACCGCCTTGATAACTTTATTGATTGAAAATGTCGATTATAGAGATGAATGTGTGAAAAGCAAGTACAAGTATTGTAGATGAGCTAATTGTATGTGTAATACAAGTGATATTTATAGTCTAAAGCAAATAACAAGAATTCTGATAATTTCGGGATCCTCCGAGATCAATTTATATACGTTATTTGATTTAGTATCCTGGGGTTTTTGCATGGTCAAGATGATTCTTCGTCGAGAATAAGTCTTTAGCTAACTATTTTTGCACATGCGAGAAAAATAAAGAAGCATATGACCGTTATATATGTTAGGAAAGTAAATGATAATAATCAAGATCCTGAAGTCTATTTAAGGATCCCAGATGTAATTCTGTGACAACCCGATATTTCAACTCTTTGTAATGACCTAAAAGGTCAAGTATTGTAACCACTTTTGAGTTAATAAAATTTACTTTCATAATAAAATGTCCAAATAGTTCTATTTAAATTCCTTCTATATTTAAATGTCTTTAAACCATGATCGTACGTAAAAAGAACGCCCAAATCCGACTTCGTATATTGAAGTTATGATTTTTCCAAGTTCAGCTTAGCAACAGACAGCTAAAAACTCGAATCGGAGATCGAGTGACTTTTGGCCGGAATGACCTAAATGAGAATCGAAGGTCTCGATAATGGTATTTCAGCGGTGAAAAGTCTGGCAAAAACCGACATCAGATAAAGAAGTTATGAATTTTTAAAGAAATTCCTTAAACACGATGAGTTATAAAATAAATAATAAAAATAATTTCGGAATTTGCCAACGGAGTCTAAACGAAAGTTGTAGAGCGTAGTCTCACCTACGCGTGGATATAAAGACCATCGAAAACGGAGTTCGTATGAAGAAGATATGAATTTTTGAAGTTTATTAAATAAATTATATATTTATTTAATTCAAAATTCAAGCATTATTCGAAGAGGAGTCAGCGTCCTCATCCGAGGTACGCGCTGCGTACCCGAGAGACTTGGCCTCGGATCGTCCACGTCGCCCTATGCGAGGCTACCGACCCGTCCGACCGACCCGTCCGACCCGCCGTCCCATCCGACCCGACAGACTGATCCGTCCCATCCGAAGCCGAGGCAGTCGAGGCTTCGGTCATGCATGACGTACGCGTACGCGCTGCGTACGAGTGTACGCCCCGCGTATGAGGCTTCTCAGACCCTCCTATAAATAGCATGCGAGGGCTTCCGAGAAAAATGCTCATTTCTCTCCTTTCTCTCACAATCTTGCCTCGTTTTCCGTGCCCGTTCAAACCCAAAGCTCTGGTCTTTTTGCTCAAGTCCCGAGGGTCGATTTTACTCCTGAGATTCCCGAGAATCCCGAGAAAAATCCGTTTCCCGAGACGAAACTCTGCCCGGTTTTCCATCTCGCTATCTTCAAACTTTCAAGTGAGTTCATACCCCTTAATTTACCTTTTAAATGTTCTATAAATTCTTTTATATGCTTTCAAGGGGGGATTACAAGTAAAACACACGAGTATTATCGTGTGTTACATAAAGAACTATTTTATATGCTTTTATATATCCAAATCACATGCGATTTACAAACTTTATAAGGAACTTTCATATATATATATATAACATATGTTAAAATAGCATTCTATCTTTTGAAATATAAACTGTTGTAATTCATGTATAAACTAACTTTTCTTAGATTATACTTGTCTATCTTAGACTCTACACAAAAAATCTATGCTTTCATAAACAAATGATTCCTTTTCTAGGTATTTCTAAACAAACAAGACATACTTTTAGAAAACTATAATAGGTATAGTTTTACGAACAAATTTCTAACTCTTATGTACTAGAAACATGAATTTCAAGAAGTCACTTTTGTATACAAGAACAAACGTAACATTTTAACAAGTAGATATGTTTTTATACCACGGTTTTTGTGAGGCACTAACTTCATGTACGTTCGAGTACACATTTCAAGTCCTGTATTATATACCAGAATCCATTGGAGGGGGAGCATGGTGTTTGTGTATAGATCTATACGGGCTTGACAACCCGCGCCCTGACTGTTAGCTGCAGTCCACCGTTTGGGGTGACAAACGTCATAAAATTCCAACGCCTGAAGAACATTGTGTATAGGCATTCCGAGTCAATAGTATGGTTATAAAACTCACATGGGGTATTAAAAATGCATTGATTTACAAGGTTTTCAAACACATTGGTTATTTTACGCTTACATACATTTTTAGAAACAAACATTGGTCTTGAGTGAAGGCTACTTTTATACTAGTAGAAAATATAGGTTTTTCTAAACACAAACAAACAAAGACAAAACATTTCATTTCATACAAACATTGTCAGTTAAATAATTATGAAACTCACCAGCTTAAATGCTGATCTACTCTTTCAAAATTTCTTCTATGTCCCAGGAAATCAGTAATTTCAGGTATTCATTACGCTTTTGATGAAGGGATGCTGTGGCGCCAGTTTAATCTCGTATTTTTGACATCATATTGTAATTGTTTTTGAACATCTAACTTTTGACAAATGTAAACTTTCAATTATATATATGATGGTTGTATTGCTTTCTTTACTATGTATTCATTTGTTACGTTACCACATGAAGTCATCCGCCCCCGAACGTTTCCGCCATTCGGGTTTGGGGGTGTGACAGATTGGTATCAGAGCAATGTTTATAGTGAACTAAGTATATCGAACCACATAAGATATACAAACTATAAATGCTTAAGGGGCTAATACTCTCTGACAAAACAAATTTTCTTTTTACGCTTAAGCAACATTGCGTTCAACTTAAATTGATAGTTCATTTAAGTACAATTACATGCATACCACAAATTATTTTCATGTTACCCAACTATACAAGTATTTAGACAAGTTGACACTACGATTGAGACTCGATATATGTAATCAGATTTTGGACAAATATAGCGTGATCAACTATATTTGCCCGAGATTGGACCAACGTATATCGAGGAATGATCGTAGTAAGCAACAAGTCAAAACTTACCAAACCATTACTAGAATCAAACACAAGAATTTAAATACTATAGGAGTATTTGTTATCTAAACTAGTTTAACTTACATGTTTTGCATGTTTCAACTTTATTCCATTCGTATAACCCTATTTCTCGTACAGTCAAATGGCTGGATTTCACCACCCTGGCGACCCCTACTTTCCCAACCAAGGCAACAGAGGATGGATCGAATATGATCCCGAAGAGGACAAGGAACCCATAGAAGTGGGTGATGACTCCGGTACCGACTCAGAGCCGAAAGTTATCGATCCACCACCCATTCAAACTCCCGTCTTCGTAAGGAACTTTCAAGGACCGACTCCCGTCTGGGGAAGTCACCTCCACCATTGGAGCCAACAGCAAAACCTACGCCCTCCCTACGGCATGTGCCGGGACTTCTATGATGTCCGCGGCGGAGGTTCGGCTGATCGAGCACTCCCGGTAATGGTGGGTAAGTTAGCCAATCAGTCCTATCAGTCTGGAGTTCAAGCTAGTCGACTCCGGGATGTCAACGTGGAAGTGCAGGTTCACACTTCTGACATCCGTAGGCTGGACAAGATACAAGACAATGCTCAACTCCAAACCGAAGCATTTCAAGCGCAAATGATTGCAGCCCTTGCTTAACTGAGGGAACAAAAAGCCGCTTTTGATAGGTGTCTAATGGAGTCGAAGCAATCAGATGCGGAGTCAAGCTCCAAGCGCAACCTACGTCGCAAGTAGTGCTTGTCAAAGACTCAAATTTTGTTATAGCTTAGGACATCGGCTAAAAGTTTTTAAATTTCTCGAACTTTGTAATCGGAGACCCTTATAGGGGTCAAATTTTCATGATCGTTGTAACAACTTTTATATTAATATAAGTGACACTATTACTACTATGTTAAGTATTTCGTTCAAACCTTAAGAGGTCTTTGTGAAACCAAATACTTGTTTCATACCTTCAGTCTTACAAATAACTTTCATTCTTCTATTTTAAGACTCATACTATCATCTGTTGTTGAACTATAGCGATTTAGTTCATGAGACACATACATTTTCTATTCTATGAAATTCTTATCCTTGTCTTTTCAACCTATAGTTGAAAGATGCCTCCGCGTAGGAATCCAAGGCGAAACAACGGTGGGGAAGCACCTGTACCACCACCACCTCCCTCACCTCAATTTGATGCTGTTATGTTTCAAGCAGCAGTCACCGCAGCGGTGGCAGCTGCCATGTCACAGATCAATAACTCGAGTACTAATGGCTCGGGATCTGGCACACACCTATCCAACCATGGCGAGAGTCATGGACCACCTCGAGAATGCACCTATAAGGACTTCACCAATGCCAAGCCCCGGATGTTTTATGGAACTGGTGGTGTGATGGCCCTGAGGCAGTGGATTGAAAGGACGGAGGCAGTCTTTGAAATCTGCTCCTGTCCCGAGCACAGCAAAGTCAAATTTGCAACTTTCACCCTTATTGATAAAGCTTTAACTTGGTGGAATGGCCACCTTAAAGTACTTACCCTAATCGTGGCAAACTCCATAAGCTGGGAGAGCCTGAAAGCCATGATGATGAGAGAATACTGCCCACGGGGAGAGATTCAAAAGCTCGAACACGAACTATGGACTCTCGGAATGGTTGGTACCGACATCGCTACTTATACCAACAGATTCTACGAGCTGGCAATCCTTTGTCCAGATATGATTGCTCCCGAGAGCAAGAAAATAGAAAGGTACATCTGGGGACTGACGCCCCAAATACGATCAAGCGTGTTAGCTTCCAAACCGGACACCTTTGAAAGTGCTAAGGAACTGGCACAATCTATGATTGACTACGGAGGTCATCAGAACTCAACCGCTTCTGCACCAGAACCACAGAAAGGAAACAACAACAACAACAAATACAACAACAACAACAACAACAACAACAACAATAGCAGAAAGAGAGTGTGGAATAAAGGGAAGGGTGGGTCTTCCCAAGAATCCGCAAAGAAACAGCTGGTTTCAGTGAATGCTGCCACTGTACCTACTACAGCTCCTACAAATACCTACCCAACAAAGCCTTATGTAGGTAACCTCCCAAAGTGCACCAAATGCACTTACCACCACCATGGACCTTGTCGGGAAATGCAGTGGGCCAACTGCAACAGGAAAGGACACACAGCCCGTTTCTGCAAGGACCCCGCAAAGCCGATCACTCAAGTTCCCGGTGCGGGTGTAGGGCAGACTTGCTACGGTTGTGGCGAGGTGGGCCACTACAGGAGGAACTGCCCTAAGGCAGCAGGCACCAGTGGTGTGGGACGAGTTTTGGCAATAGGCCACGAAGAAGCTGTAGCTGACCCAACTATAGTTGCTGGTACGTTCCTTCTTGATAATTCATATGCATGCATATTATTCGATAGTAGAGCGGAGAGAAGCTTCGTGAGTCAAAACTTTATTCATTTACTTAAACCTAAACCTAGCAAGTTAGAAAAATCATTCACTGTTGAGATGGCCAATGAAAAAACCGAAAACACTAACTGCATATACATGGGTTGTACGTTAACTTTAGACGGCCATTCTTTCCCAATTAATCTCATGCCGGTCCAAATTAAAAGTTTCGACGTCATAGTCGGCATGGATTGGTTGAGTCTTCTTCGCGCCAACATCATGCGCTTTGAGAAAGCAGTCCGTCTTAATCTCCCTAACAACGAAACATTAGTTATCTACGGCGACAAATCAAGTACAAACCTTTGCATCATTTCGTGCATCCAAGCTCGAAAGTGCATGCGGAAGGATTGTCGAGCATTCCTAGCGCACATCGTTGATACAAGTCAAGAACTGAAGGACATCAAGAACATCTCGGTAGTACGCGACTTTCCCGATATCTTTCCAGAAGAACTACCAGGATTACCACCGCAACGCCAAGTCGAGTTCAGAATCGACTTAGTTCCAGGAGCTACCCCAGTAGCGAAGTCGCCTTATCGCCTCGCACCAGCAGAGATGTAGGAACTTTCCAGTCAACTTAATGAACTCCTTTGAAAAGGATTCATAAGACCAAGTTTCTCACCTTGGGGAGCACCGGTCTTGTTTGTAAAGAAGAAGGACGGATCGTTCCGTATGTGCATCGACTACAGAGAATTGAACAAACTTACTGTCAAGAACCGTTATCCTCTACCCCGTATTGATGACCTATTCGATCAACTTCAAGGAGCGAACTACTTCTCCAAGATAGACCTAAGATCCGGATACCACCAATTACGAGTTCTAGAGGGGGGACATTCCAAACACAGCTTTCCGAACTCGTTATGGACACTACGAATTTGTAATAATGCCGTTCGGATTAACCAATGCACCAACAGTATTTATGGACCTAATGAATAGGGTATGCCGCCCTTACTTGGATCAGTTCGTCATCGTCTTTATCGATGATATACTTATCTACTCCCGAAGTGAGGAAGAGCATAGTCAGCACCTACGAAAAGTCCTAGAAACACTGCGAACGGAGAAACTCTATGCGAAGTTCTCTAAATGCAAATTTTGGATTCGAAGAGTCGAATTTTTAGGCCACGTTGTTAGCGAGAAAGGTATACACGTGGACCCCTCCAAGATTAAGGCCATTGAGAACTGGTCGGCACCAAAGACACCTACAGAAATTCATCAATTTCTAGGTCTAGCTGGCTACTATCGCAGATTCATAAAGAACTTCTCTAACATTGCGAAACCTCTTACTACATTAACCCAGAAAGGCGTGGCCTTTGACTGGGAAGCGAAACAAGAGAATGCATTCCAGACACTAAAACAGGCCTTGTGCACCGCACCGATACTATCCCTCCCCGAAGGGATAGAAGACTTCGTAGTGTATTGCGATGCATCAAATCAAGGACTTGGTTGTGTTCTTATGCAGAGAGGGAAGGTTATCGCTTATGCCTCCCGATAGCTTAAGACACACGAAGTGAACTATACGACACACGATCTCGAGTTAGGAGCAGTGGTATTTTCCCTGAAGATCTGGAGACACTACTTATACAGAACAAAGAGTACTATTTTCACCGATCACAAGAGCCTTCAACACATTTTCGATCAGAAGGAACTCAACATGCGACAACGACGATGGGTTGAGTTACTAAATGACTACGAGTGCGAAATTCGTTATCATCCTGGCAAAGCCAACGTGGTAGCTGACGCCCTCAGTCGAAAGCAATACACTGGTCGGAGGGTCAAATCTCTGACTATGACTATCCATTCCCACTTATCCACACAAATTAAGGAGGGACAAATGGGAGCTTTGCAACCTGAAAATGTGGCGGGTGAATCCCTACGAGGAATGGAAAAGAATCTAGAAGTCAAGGGTGGCGGAGCCTACTATCTCATGGACCGAATCTGGACCCCGAAACATGGTGGTTTCAGAAACGTAGTCATGACCGAAGCTCACAACTCAAGGTATTCCGTTCACCCGGGTTCAGATAAAATGTATCTGGATCTTAAGAAACTGTACTGGTGGCCTAACATGAAAGCAAAAATTGCTACCTTCGTGAGTAAATGTCTTACTTGCGCTAAGGTTAAGGTCGAGTATCAGAAACCGTCAGGATTACTACAACAACCAGAGATACCAGAATGGAAATGGGAGCGGATTACTATGGACTTCATAAGCAAGTTACCCATGACGACAAGTGGACTCGATACCATATGGGTCATTATCGACAGATTGACCAAATCCGCGCATTTCCTACCCATCAAGGAGACTGACAAAATGGAGAAGCTTACAAGAACTTACTTAAGGGAAGTAGTGCGACTGCATGGTGTTCCGATATCCATTATCTCCGATCGAGATAGTAGATTCACTTCAAGATTCTGGCAGTCACTACAAAGTTCCCTGGGAACTAGGCTAGACATGAGTACAGCCTACCACCCACAAACAGACGGACAAAGTGAGAGAACAATACAAACTTTAGAAGATATGCTGAGAGCCTGTGTGATTGACTTTGGAAAGGCATGGTATATCCATTTACCCCTTGTCGAATTTTCATACAACAATAGTTATCATACAAGCATAAAGGTTGCTCCGTTTGAAGCCCTCTATGGTCGAAAGTGCAGATCCCCTCTGTGCTGGACTGAAGTTGGCGATACCCAATTAGCTAGAGGAAGAGTTCCTGAAAGCACTCTCACCGGTCCGGAAATCATACGAGAAACGACAAAGAAGATCGTTCAGATTCGTGAACGATTGAAAGCCTCTAGAGACCGACATAAAAGCTACGCTGACCAAAGGAGGAAACCTTTGAAATTCCAGGTAGGAGACCACGTCTTATTAAAGGTCTCACCGTAGAAGGGTTTAATACGCTTTGGAAAGCGTGGGAAACTAAATCCAAGATACATAGGGCCTTTCGAGATTCTTGCCAGAATCGGCCCTGTGGCTTACAAGCTTAACCTACCGCACGAACTTAGTAACATCCATCCAACCTTCCACGTCTCAAACTTGAAAATGTGTCTGTCCGAAGAGACTCTTATTATTCCACTCGACGAGATCGAGATCAACGAGAGCCTCAACTTTGTGGAAGAACCAGTAGAAATCATGGACCGAGAGGTCAAACAAACAAAACAAAGTCGCATACCCATCGTGAAGGTTCGCTGGAACGCCAAGCGGGGACCTGAATTCACATGGGAACGCGAAGATCAGATGAAACAAAAGTACCCTTATTTCTTTCATGTTCACTAGTATCTTTACTACTTTAAATTTCGGGACGAAATTCTCTCTAACGGGGGGATGATGTGACAACCCGATATTTCAACTCTTTGTAATGACCTAAAAGGTCAAGTATTGTAACCACTTTTGAGTTAATAAAATTTACTTTCATAATAAAATGTCCAAATAGTTCTATTTAAATTCCTTCTATATTTAAATGTCTTTAAACCATGATCGTACGTAAAAAGAACGCCCAAATCCGACTTCGTATATTGAAGTTATGATTTTTCCAAGTTCAGCTTAGCAACAGACAGCTAAAAACTCGAATCGGAGATCGAGTGACTTTTGGCCGGAGTGACCTAAACGAGAATCGAAGGTCTCGACAATGGTATTTCAGCGGTGAAAAGTCTGGCAAAAACCGATATCAGATAAAGAAGTTATGAATTTTTAAAGAAATTCCTTAAACACGATGAGTTATAAAATAAATAATAAAAATAATTTCGGAATTTGCCAACAGATTCTAAACGAAAGTTGTAGAGCGTAGTCTCACCTATGCGTGGATATAAAGACAATCGAAAACGGAGTTCGTATGAAGAAGATATGAATTTTTGAAGTTTATTAAATAAATTATATATTTATTTAATTCAAAATTCAAGCATTATCCGAAGAGGAGTCAGCGTCCTCATCCAAGGTACGTGCTGTGTACCCCTGTACGCCCTGCGTACCCGAGAGACTTGGCCTCGGATCGTCCACGTCGCCCTATGCGAGGCTACCGACCCGTCCGACCCGCCTGTCCGACCGACCCATCTGACCCGCCGTCCCATCCGACCCGACAGACTGATCCGTCCCATCCGAAGCCGAGGCAGTTGAGGCTTCGGTCATGCATGACGTACGCGTACGCGCTGCGTACGAGTGTATGCCCCGCGTACGAGGCTTCTCAGACCCTTCTATAAATAGCATGCGAGGGCTTCCGAGAAAAATGCTCATTTCTCTCCTTTCTCTCACAATCTTGCCTCGTTTTCCGTGCCCGTTCAAACCCGAAGCTCTGGTCTTTTAGCTCAAGTCCCGAGGGTCGATTTTACTCCCGAGATTCCCGAGAATCCCGAGAAAAATCCGTTTCCCGAGACGAAACTCTGCCCGGTTTTCCATCTCGCTATCTTCAAACTTTCAAGTAAGTTCATACCCCTTAATTTACCTTTTCAATGTTCTATAAATTCTTTTATATGCTTTCAAGGGGGGAGGGGGGATTACAAGTAAAACACACGAGTATTATCGTGTGTTACATAAAGAACTATTTTATATGCTTTTATATATCCAAATCACATGCGATTTACAAACTTTATAAGGAACTTTCATATATATATATATATATATATATATATATATATATATATATATATATATATATATATATATAACATATGTTAAAATAGCATTCTATCTTTTGAAATATAAACTGTTGTAATGCATGTATAAACTAAACTTTTCTTAGATTATACTTGTCTATCTTAGACTCTACACCAAAAATCTATGCTTTCATAAACAAATGATTCCTTTTCTAGGTATTTCTAAACAAACGAGACATACTTTTAGAAAACTATAATAGGTATAGTTTTACGAACAAATTTCTAACTCTTATGTACTAGAAACATGAATTTCAAGAAGTCACTTTTGTATACAAGAACAAACGTAACATTTTAACAAGTAGATATGTTTTTATACCATGGTTTTTGTGAGGCATTAACTTCATGTACGTTCGAGTACACATTTCAAGTCCTGTATTATATACCAGAATCCCTTGGAGGGGGAGCATGGTGTTTGTGTATAGATCTATACGGGCTTGACAACCCGCGCCCTGACTGTTAGCTGCAGTCCACCGTTTGGGGTGACAAACGTCATAACATTCCAACGCCTGAAGAACGTTGTGTATAGGCATTCCGAGTCAATAGTATGGTTATAAAACTCACATGGGGTATTAAAAATGCATTGATTTACAAGGTTTTCAAACACATTGGTTATTTTACACTTACATACATTTTTAGAAACAAACATTGGTCTTGAGTGAAGGCTACTTTTATACTAGTAGAAAATATAGGATTTTCTAAACACAAACAAACAAAGACAAAACATTTCATTTCATACAAACATTGTCAGTTAAATAATTATGAAACTCACCAGCTTAAATGCTGATCTACTCTTTCAAAATTTCTTGTATGTCCCAGGAAATCAGTAATTTCAGGTATTCATTACGCTTTTGATGAAGGGATGCTGCGGCGCCAGTTTAATCTCGTATTTTTGACATCATATTGTAATTGGTTTTGAACATGTAAGTTTTGACAAATGTAAACTTTCAATTATATATATGATGGTTGTATTGCTTTCTTTACTATGTATTCATTTGTTACGTTACCACATGAAGTCATCCGCCCCCGAACGTTTCCGCCGTTCAGGTTTGGGGGTGTGACAAATTCCAGGATCCTGGCCCTAACAATTGCCCTCAAATTATTCTTGCGAAATATTTTGGAGTTTGTTTGCCAATTTTAAAGGCATAATTTAAAATAAAAATAAAAAGTAAAAAGAAATAAAAGTGATAAGTGATTTGCATTTTAAACCCTAATGGATAGAATTTATCCATTCAATAACCATCATTAACCGGTCAAATCGACCATTCTCTTTCTTATGCCATCAACATAAATAGAGGAAATCGATTAGATCTATTCTTCCCCACTTCTTTTAGCTTTCATCCAAGGGTTTACCAGTCATCTTGAAAGGTACACTTCTCACTTCTTCTCCTTAGTTTTCTTTTCACTAACCATGGGGAAGAAAATGACCATATCTCATAAGAACATTCTTGATCCTTGTGAGGATGACTTTATCGATCAAAAGATCATGCCGCATGATGAGATCTATTTTTTATGAGGATGATATCAAGTCGCTGGAATCGACCAATGTTTTCTCCAATGAAGCTGTTTTCAAAGCTTTCAACTCGAAATGTCCACCTGATTTCGTTTCCTCCTCTTGGGTCTGCTTCCGCAAATACCCCTTTACTTTGCGTTTGAAGTAGTCCTTTTCTAGAATCATCTACAAGTTCCTTGAGGCTACTAAAATCTCCTACATCCAAGTCGTGCCTACTGTTTGGAGGATCTTCTTCTTGATCGACAGATTGAACTAGTCCAAAGACCTAAACATATGTTTAGCTGAGTTGGCTAATGTGAATGATCTTACTACCTTTTGAAGCTCTCGTTTTCTTCTTAGACTCAAATCTTACAAGTCCCCTCTCGTTCTGAAAACAAACACAATGACTGAGCTTGGAAAGAAAAATACTTTTTTTTGTGAGACATGATTTGATCCTTGGTGAGGATTCCCTGCATAAGACTAGGGTTAAAAAGGGTAGGAACAATTTATTGTTATACAAAGGATCCTGGAATTCACATTTCATTGTTTTGGTTGATGTTTTGCAGCTTTTAAGTTTGAAGCGATCATTCCTATTGCCGAGGATACCGAAGAGAATATAGAGAAGTTCCTCATTATCTCTAGAGCTGATAGGTATTTAAAATTTGATTGCTCCAGTCTCCAAGAAGGTTCTTCCGCCACTATGTCAATGGATACCGGTAAGAATTCTTATTTGTTTTTGTAATTATTTAGAATTGATCATGATCCTGAACTAATGAGGATTCAGCCTAACGTATAGGATCCAAGGTCACACGCTCCAATGTCCGATTTGGTTTGTTTGATTTAGAAGACGATATGTCCAGTGGGCTAATTGTAGTCAAGAAGGAAAAGACTGACTTTCCTCTTCCTCTCAAGAAATCTCAGATTGATCTTATTGTGAATACCCTAGGCTCTTGGAAGAGGAAGACTTTAGAAGCCACAAATTTGAACCTGGGGAATCTCGGAGCCGAGGAGGCGCTTCAAAAGTTTCTTTCCATTTCCCAAGCAATAAGTATCCATGTGATTTCATTTTCTGACTCTTACCTGCTTTTACTGATTCCATGCCTATTTCAGGTTTCTTCTCATGTCTCCCGGTCTGTAGCCGATCTAAGGATCTGGGATGAGGAGGTTGAGAGAGCCGTGAAGGTGCGGGAGAAGGAGTGGAAGGCAACCAATAAGGATCTACTAAAGAGGATAGAGTTGTTGAGCAAGAAGAAGGCTGAGAAAGAGGAAGAGCATGATGCGGATATGGAGGAGGTGATTGCGGAGGCGAAGTCCAATACTGTTATCGCCGTCTGGGAAACCAAGATCAAATTAGTTGAGGACATGGCCAATGCAGGTTCCTGGACCTGGAAGGGTGGCATGAAGGTCTAGCCAAATTGACTGGTAAGCTTGTAAATATGAGTGAGGATCCTGAAGGGTAGCCGTCAAAGGTGGACGAGGTGGAGAAGACCACAGGCGATGATAACCAGTTAACAGTTTTGGCCTGCGAAAATTTGGTTGAAGTAGTTTTTGATTTTAAGGGATGTAAGACAATATTACTATCTTTTTTTGTGTAGGGTTGGTGGGCAACCCCTTAATGCTATGGTTGTTGTAACATTTCTTCGCATGCTTTATTGAATTGTGTGGTTGTAGCAGTTGGATTTTCGAGGATTCTTATAATCAGGATCCTAAGGAGTTTATGTTTTACTAGAAATCTTAGGATCTGAATAACCTGAAATAGTTAGTAATTCATTTAGGATCACAAAATAGTTGAGACCCATTTAGGAGAAATCTTTGATCATTCGATAAGAAAGACAACTTTTGAGAAATAAGGATAGATAGAACTTGTTCATACTCTGGCTTTGTGACCTTTAGGACACACTTTACGAGAAGTGTGAAGTCACAATTCTTTTATCTCCATAGGATCCTAAAATACGTACATGGAAGGGTCCTTGTTCATCAAGGAAGATCCTTCATTGTCTTGAACTAATTAAACGTCAAGGAGGGGTCCCTCTTTAGGGATCAGTTGGAAATGGCTCCAACCTGTTTTGCTACATGATAATGCTACAAGTCTTGCATATTTTTTTGGGTAACTTCCCAATCTTCAAGCGACACGTCAGTTCTATAATCCTTGGAAAATCTCAAGAGAGAATCCCAGTCTGAGATTTATACAATCAGGTTGATCTAGGATCTTGAGCATCTCGAAGGATACTAATTATTTCGATCAAGATCCTGATTGTTAGGATCCTAAAAAGGAGGTTAAGGATTAGGATCCTCAATTGCTACAATGTTGGCTGTCTGATCATGAATGTCAGGATCCTTTAGTCTTTTGGCATGATCTTCAACTATCTGGATCATCACATGGATTATCGGGATCCTAGGTTGGCTAGCATGTCTGCTTTAAAATTATCTTCTCTATGAATTTGGTTTAGGCTAAAAGTCTCAAATTTAATGTTAATGCATAAAAAAGCTTCCTTTAGATGTGATAGAATGGGAATGATTTCCATTCTATCTCTATATTGTGGAATATGTTCTTCACGATATGTCGTTCCATCGTAAGGCTTCATGCTAGGAGTTAGGAAGTGCTTTCGAACTTCAGTGTCGTCAATCAAGGGGATGAATCTTGAGATCATGTGACTTATCGGGGATGCTTCCGGTATAGGTTGGACCACCCCAGGTATTAAGTTAAATGACATTAAGTTAAAAGATAGAGAGACCTTTATAACGTTCTTCAGGCATTAAGTTAAATGACATTTGTTCACCACAAGCATGCCTACCTAATTGTACCAAGTGGTTCTGGTGTGGGATTGTCAGTCCCGAATAGATCTATTCACAAATCTCACGCTCTCCCTCCAGTAGACTCTAGTTATACTAAAAGGATTTATCCCTGTACACCTAAGGGTACAATATTTAAGTAGAACCTCACAATTTTGTATAATCTAGTTCACTAGTGGGAAAATAGTATAAAACAATATTTATCATTGAAAAAATGTACTTTATACTCCTGAGAAATTATATAACATAAACTAAATCTGCCATAGTTTATACATGTTAATTCATGAAATATGATTTGGTAGAAACTGCTTAGAGGGTTATCCCAAACTATACCTATTATAGTTTATTAGAGTTGATATGAAAATGCTTTGTAAAAATCTTTCTGAAAGCTATGGAGTTAGATTTCCAAATTAAAAGTTTCCCTTATGCTCAACATATTACAAAAAGGGATAAAATATCCGAATATGTTATTAAACATGGAAATCATTAGCTGTATTAATAAGTTTACCACTTAATAAAATACTTTGAGTTTGGATTGTATTCCCGCCTGAAAACATTCAAAAAATACGGAAAATGTAGGGGTATGAACTCACCTCAGGAGATTTGAATGAAAAATCGACACGGGATGCTGGATGTTCAAGTGAACCCTTGAACACGATTTGATCCTAATTAATGTGTAATAACACATAAAATAGTCAAATGAACGTATTTCACCACTAGATGTGATGGAGAACCACTCTAGGGACTTGGAACTACTTGCACTAAGTGTTAGGACCTTAAAGTGTTGCATGAGGGGGGTGTATGGCCACCTTATAGGTGTGCACGACCATGGGTGTGTGGCCCCATGGGTGTGCGGCCATCACTCATGATGGAAGGTGCCTTAGAGGTGTTTTCAAGGTCCATACTTGCATCCATGAAGTGCTCTAGGTCCATACTAAGTTGTAGTACAACTTTAGGGTCTTAAAAATTAGTTTGTGGTCCTAGGATGTGTGTGTGGTCGCACACGGGAGTGTGCAGCCGCACACAAGGAGTGCGTTGCCGCACAAGGGTGTATGCGGCCGTACACGTGTGTGTGCAGCCGTACACCCCACAAAAAGATGTCCAAAATGCCAAATCTAGGATGTAGCAAGGCTAGTTTCATGTCTAACTCGAATATGGAAGTCCAACTCTCACTTTGAAGGGTCTTTTAGGAGTGTGCGGCCCATATTATGAAGGTGTGCGGCCGCACTCCTTCAAAGAATGAAGAACATGATGATTCAAGGCTTAGATCAATAGGTCCTTCATGTATGATAAGCTAGGTGACGGAAAACTCACGTTTTTGAGGCCTTGGGAGGGTTTGCGGTTGAAGACTCTTGATAGAAATGGTGTTGTGTGTGGCCAAGGAGTGAAAGGAATGAAAGGAAAGGGTCTACTCTTTATATAAGAGTGAGTGTGCGGCCAGGAGGGGTGTGTACGTCCGTACACACATGTGTGCGGCTGCACACTCATCCAAAAGGGGTGTATGGTCCGGTTTTGCTATTATACGCCTTGCTGACTCATTCCTAACCTCAACCTTGACTGTACCCATGCTTAGAGTACTTAAATGGACCCTTAAACAGTGCTAGAAGTTAACAGCGTTGGTTTAACATTTATTGAATTGACTAGATGTACAATGAGAGAGTTTCAGGTTGTCACATCATCCCCCTGTTAGAGGAAATTTCATCCCGAAATTCAAGAATGAAGATGTAACTGTTGGAATAGTGTCTAAGGCTGCAACTATATTAGGCAAGTATTTGACCCGGTTGTGCATGGTCCTTTTGGGTTGCCTTCACCATAGCAACTTGATAGGATGATTTATTATGAGAGAGTAAATATTATTAATATATTATGAGAATAATATAAAGAATAATATATTGTTATTTGATTAATATAAGTCATAGAATTAATTGGAATTAATTTGGTGAGTTAAAGAGATTAATTAAATAAGAGGGTATAAACTGTCAATTGTTTGATAGTTAAGCTTTAGACTATAAATCCATATAGATAGACAAGGGACGGATTCTAGAAGCTAGGATAGCTTCAAAATCGTCCAAGGCGTTATCTATGGAATGGATTTGGATAGCCTTAAGAGAAGATTATCCAATTAGGGTTTAGGTTGTAACCCTTAAGGAGTCTACAAGTATAAATAGACCCTATGGCTAAGGGAAATCGGCACTTCACCTAAAGTAAGAGAGCCCTGGCCGATTTCCTCCCCTCTACTCTCTCCTAAATCATCTTTCTTGCTATTGGTGTTTGTAAGCCATTAGAGGAGTGGCAATTATGACTCTAGAAGCTCCAAGACAACAAGATCAAAAAGGAATTCAAAGGTATGGTTCTAGATCTGTTTCAATGTTGTTATTTAACCTAATTAGTCATTAGAAGTCTTGGATTCAAAGCATGTTTAATTAAAAAGCCTAGATCCAAGCATTAGGGTTTTGCATGCGCACATAGGAAAGTTCTTATGGCTAAAACCCATCAGTGGTATCAGAGCCTAGCTTGGTTTTCATTAAATTGTTGCTTGATTAACTAAAACTAAACTGCAAAATTCGATTTTTATGTTTCTGAGTCAAGGACTCGGCGAGTTCCAAAGTGGACTTGGCGAGTTGGCCTGACTCGGCAAGTCCCTTTGTGCACTCGGCGAGTCCAGGCGTCAGGAATGGCCAGATTCGGGATTTCTTCATGATTATCTTATGGAAACTTACCTTAATCATATTAGATCAACCCTAATCCGATTTTTTGATATATATGACTATAATCTTGATCTAATTAAAGATATTTATCAACTAATAAAATATTTAATTTCCTTATATGATAATTAATTAATTATTTTGATTATTTTGGTAATTATCTTGAAAGGAATCTTGAATAAAATCAAATATAGATAATTAGGATATTAATTGTTAATTGGAATTATTTGTTATTTGATCCTCCATGTTTTAAATGTTTAAAACTTGTCCTCAAGTTTTGAAATTTATATTTTGTGATTAAAAGTTTTAATTTAGACAACTTAAATTTCAAAACCTAGATTTTAAAAGGTTTAAAACACAACCCTATACTAATATGATCTTACTAGAATAATATATATATATATATATATATATATATATATATATATATATATATATATATATATATATATATATATGTATAACTAAATGCTAGTCTTACCGTTAGTAGGCCTCATTCACGAAGCCGATCTATAAGGTGGGTATAAGGTTGCGACCTATAAAATGGCGCTTAATGGGTGTACACTCACACTCACCGCTTGCTTGATTGGTGGAGGGTCATTAGCCGAACGGGTAGGATTGGGCAACCTCATCCTCTCATTAAAAGTATAATAAGTAATACAAAGTAACTACACATATTTTAAAATTTCCCAATCTTAGTTACTTTAGGAAAAGTGAATTGATGCAATCCCATGAAATTACACTTTGCACCCTTGCTAAGAAGTTAATGGAGCGTGTGTGGTTTACCGGCACACTAATTGGTTCTAAGCAAAGGTGGCAAAGGGTGATTCATTGTTTATCATAGTTCGATGGAGCGTGTGTGGTTTACCGGCACATCGAATAGGTGATCGTTACAATGAAGGCACCGTGTGAATTTGCATGGTAATTCACACCCGCTTCGTGATCCTCGGTATCCCAGTCACAAACAAGAGGGGCATATCGAGATTTAAACATGCCATTGAATAGTTTCATTGAATCTCATCTGAACCTAGGAATTCTCAATACATTTAGGACTAATAGTTAGGTTTTTATGGTGGAGAATTAGTGAATCGTTATTCACTTACCTTCAATTTATTTGCATGTTAGATTACAACATCCCTTTTCTAGTATGTAAATGTTATTGTTGGATCCTAGCCCTAATTTTCTTATTTGATGATAATTAGGGATTCTTATTCTAATCTATCTTTGTCCTTTGTATTTGTAGATGACAAACGCTAACAACGCTGCTGCTAGTTCTTTCACGTTGATGAGCCTTTGCCAAAAGGTCACCTTCAATGGAACGAACTTTAGCGAATGGATAAGATACATTCGCACCATTGCTCGCTATGAGGATAAGGAGTATGTCCTCGATGAGAAGCTCGAGAAGATCAACCCCGAAATCACTACTCCGGCTGAAATCACCGCTTTTGAAACTCATGAGCGAGATGCAACGAAGGTACATTGCATCATGATTGCCACCATGAACTCCGAATTCCAAAAGTCCTACGAAGACATGTACCCGTACGAGATGCATCAAGACTTATTGGAGAGATACCACCAAAACGCGAGACAAGAGCGTTATGAGATTTTCACCAAAATGATTTCCGCTAAGATGGGTCATGGAGAATCTCTTACCGTGCACCTACAAAAGATGCAAAGGTATATCGACCGCCTTCGCAAGTGAAATGTTGACTTTGGGGAAGACTTGGCGATCGATATGGTGCTTCACTCTTTGCCTCCGATGTACAACCAATTTAGGATGACCTACCACATGAACAAAGAGGTCACCCTAAGCAAACTCCAAGGTCTCTTGAGGGTTGCTGAGAGCAACTTCAAAGACAAGTCTGTTGCACCAACTCCCAATCCTCCTGCTGCTCCTATCTTGGCTATTGGTCAAGGAAAGGGAAAGAAGAGGAAAGCTTCATCGAAGAACTATCGCAAGGATAAAGCCCGAGATGGTGCCTCTTCTAGTGGGACCAAAGTTGATCCCGCTAAGCCCTGCCCTAACCCGAAGGAGGCAGAGTGCCACCACTGCCACAAGATAGGACATTAGAAGAGAAGCTGCCCAGAGTACCTGCAAGCCATCAAGGAAGGAAAGATCAAGCCATCTTTCGCAGGTATATACACAATTAAATCTAACGATTCTAATCATGCTATTTCTTGGGTTCTTGATACCGGTTGTGGTTACCACATTTGTTCTAATGTGCAGGGACTAAGAAGTAGTAGGGATGTGGAGCAAGGAAGAATCAATCTAATCATGGGGAACAGAAGATCGTCGCCTGTGACCAAGATTGGAGTGTATTCTTTAGTACTTAGGAATAATTTGTGTTTAGATTTGAACAATTGTTGCTATTCGCCAGAAATGGCTAGAAACATCATTTCATTTCATGGTTTATATAGACAAGGTTTTAGATTTTCTTTTGATAATGAGAATGGTTCTATTTTAGCTTATCTGAATGGTGTCTTTTACTTTGATGCTATACCATGTAATGGAATTTATGAAACTGTTATGATTGTTGATAACTTAGGAAATGATGTTTTGAACATAAATTCTTCCACTAGTATGTATAAAGCATCCTTGTGGCATTGTCGTCTTGGACATGTCAACAAGAAACGCATAGCCCAACTCCAAAAGGATAGAGTGTTGGAGTCATTCGACCTTAGGGAAGATGACACGTGCAAGTCTTGTTTACTTGGAAAGATGAATAAGTCACCCTTCACGAGTACATGTGAAAGGGGAGAGGGTCTATTGGACCTAATACATACCAATGTATGTGGACCGTTTAGATCAACCACAAAGGATAGGAACCGCTTCTACGTGACTTTCACTGATGATTATAGTAGATATGGGTATATCTATTTAATCAAGCAAAAGTCAGAAACCTTTGAAAAGTTCAAAGAGTTTAAGAATGTAGTGGAGAATCAATTGGGCAGGAAAATCAAGATGCTTCGATCCGATCGAGGAGGAGTGTACCTAAGTCTTGAATTCCACGATTATCTCAAGGAGTGTGGAATAGTTTCGCAATTGACGCCTCCTAGGACACCGCAGTTGAATGGTGTGGTAGAAAGGCGTAATCGAACCTTATTGGATATGGTTCGCTCTATGATGAGTCGTGCTTCACTACCTATCTCTTTCTGGGAGTATGCCTTAGAGACTGCCGCCCATATCCTTAACCGAGTCCCTACCAAGAAGGTTGCCAAAACACCTCACGAGATGTGGACAGGGAAAGCTCCCTCGTTGGCACATATCAAGGTTTGGGGTTGCGAGGCTTTCGTAAGACGAGATACTCAAGACAAGCTCGAACCTCGAAGTGAGCGATGTATTTTCATCGGCTACCCGCATACATCCATTGGATATCTCTTCTATAGATCGAAGGACAATGTTGTCTTCGTTGCGAGGAGAGGAGTTTTCCGAGAGCGAGAACTCATAAGCCAAGGAGACAGTGGGAGGCAAATCGAGCTTGAAGAGATTCAAGAGTCGATAGATGAAGGAACCTCTACCGCTGGCACTCAACCCGAGGAGGAAACTCCGGTTGAACCGATTGACGAGTCCTTACCTCTTAGACGTTCTAATAAAGTTAGAGTTCATCCCCAGTTTTATGGTTTTCATATTACTACCGAAGGGGACACATATATTAGTAATGGTACACTAATAAATCTTGATGAACCTAATAGCTATAAGGAAGCCATGGCAGGCCCGGAGTCTGCAAAATGGAAAGAGGCAATGGATAGCGAGATCCAATCCATGTATGACAACCAAGTTTGGAATTTGGTTGATTATGTGCCCGGACATAAGACCGTTGGGTGCAAATGGATCTTCAAGAAGAAGACCGACGTGGATGGAAAAGTACACGCATATAAAGCACGATTGGTTGCGAAGGGCTTTACTCAAACTCCCGGAGTTGACTATGATGAGAACTTCTCACCAGTTGCGAAGATAAAATATATTAGAGTGATGCTAGCAATTGCCGCATTTCATGATTATGAGATTTGGCAAATGGATGTCAAGACCGCTTTCCTTAACGGAAAGTTGGTTGAGGATGTTTACATGGCTCAGCCAGAGGGGTTTGTGAATCCGAAGCATCCAAATAGAGTGTGTAAGCTTAAGAAGTCCATTTATGGACTTAAGCAAGCGTCTCGCAGATGGAATCAATGCTTCGATGAGAAAGTCAAAGAGTTTGGATTTGTACGCAGCGAAGACGAATCATGTGTATATGTCAAAGCCAGTGGGAGTATAGTAAGCTTCCTCGTTCTATATGTTGATGACATATTACTCATAGGAAACGACATCCCGACTCTGTAGGAGGTTAAGTCCTGGCTCGGGAAGTGCTTCGCTATGAAGGACCTCAGAGAGGCTTCTTACATTTTGGGAATAAGGATAGTAAGAGAAAGAAGTAAGAGACTAATTGGACTTAGTCAGAATACTTACTTGGATAAAGTACTAAAACGATTTAGTATGGAAAACTCGAAGAAGGGAGAATTACCGATACAAAGTAATGCCAAGTTGAGTAAGACTCAAAGTCCGAGTACCGAAGCTGAGATAGTAGAAATGAGCCGAGTACCATACGCTTCCGCAGTTGGCTCAATCATGTACGCTATGACTTGTACTCGCCCTGATGTAGCCTTCGCTTTGAGCATGGTTAGCAGATATCAAGGGAACCTTGGCAGAGCACATTGAATTGAGGTGAAGAATATCCTTAAGTACCTTCGGAGGACGAAGGAATGGTTCTTAGTCCTCGGAGGGAGTGATGTCTTAAAGGTGTGAGGGTATAGTGACGCCAGTTTTCAGACCGACAGGGACAACTACTGTTCGCAGTCGGGCTGGGTCTTTACCCTAAATGGAGGAGCAGTGACATGGAAGACTTCCAAACAGGAAACCGTAGCTGATTCAATGTGCGAATCAGAGTACATTGCAGCGAGCGAAGCGTCGAAGGAGGCAATATGGCTAAAGAACTTCATTGGTGATCTTGGAGTTGTACCTGCCATAAAGGAGCCCATGGAGATTTTCTATGATAACGAAGGAGCGGTTGCCTTAACCAAGGAACCAAGGGATCATGGTAGATCAAGACATATCGACAGAAAATATCACTTCATTAGACATCGTGTAGAAGAAGGACAACTCGTAGTGAAGAGGATATCATCAGAAGATAACCCAGCAGATCCGCTTACGAAGGGACTGAGTAGGGTTAAGCACTTGTAGCATGCTAGGAGTATTGGGCTGAAGGATGATATTAGCATAGATTAGATAGTATTAGAAACGTGTAATAGATAAATGTAATTAACATTTGATGATTAAATAAAGGAGTTCTATTTATGAGTAATGTTACTATCTTATGTTAATTGTTTAGCTATTGTTTCACTTTGCATGTTTTGACTTCCAGAATAATTGAGTTTATTAGGAATAATCGAATTGTTCAAATTGTCCACAATCGTTCATATGTTGGAAGTAGATATGAATGAAGATTGTCATGAATTGGTGTGTAGATTGTCTAAATTGTGTTAGACATAGCAAAGGGTTGCTGCAATGTTCATGAGTGCTGATGAACTAGTTTTGAGCATTGAAACAAACCCGCGCTTGCTGGAATCACCTTATGGAATATGATATAAAAGGGTGGTCGCAAGACGATAATATCATATAGTCTTAAAACCTAGACATATGGTTTGTTATTTGTTAATTGATTGTACATTGATAATGCAAAAACGCATCAGTAACTCGGTGTTATAAAACGCATTGTTATGTATAGTTGTTTAATGAATAAGTAAATGCATATAAGTCGAAGTTTATTTGTAACTTTTATCTAAGAAGGTAAAAGCGATATCTCGGCCGCTCGATGATTTGATTTGACTTATGTGCCGGGTCCGGTCAGAACTGAATTGATGTGTTCGATTAAGTTCTATGTCAAATAAATCAGAGATCGAGAAACCTAAATGTTTGACTAACCGTTCCATAGGATTGTCAGCATGATATCTAACAGAGGACTGTATGATCCTTTATCTAAAGGACAAAATTGATTAGATCAGAGTTTGACAGCGTCTTTGAGAGCTACGATTGCAAACCGAATTGTACTTGTGCTTATAGTTACTAGACTTATCCAAGTGGGAGACTGTTGGAATAGTGTCTAAGGCTGCAACTATATTAGGCAAGTATTTGACCCGGTTGTGCATGGTCCTTTTGGGTTGCCTTCACCATAGCAACTTGATAGGATGATTTATTATGAGAGAGTAAATATTATTAATATATTATGAGAATAATATATTGTTATTTGATTAATATAAGTCATAGAATTAATTGGAATTAATTTGGTGACTGAAAGAGATTAATTAAATAAGAGGGTATAAACTATCAATTGTTTGATAGTTAAGCTTTAGACTGTAAATCCATATAGATAGACAAGGGACGGATTCTAGAAGCTAGGATAGCTTCAAAATCGTCCAAGGGGTTATCTATGGAATGGATTTGGATAGCCTTAAGAGAAGATTATCCAATTAGGGTTTAGTTTGTAACCCTTAAGGAGTCTACAAGTATAAATAGACCCTATGGCTAAGGGAAATCGGCACTTCACCTAAAGTAAGAGAACCCTGGCCAATTTCCTCCCCTCTCCTCTCTCCTAAAACATTTTTCTTGCTATTGGTGTTTGTAATCCATTAGAGGAGTGACAATTGTGACTCTAGAAGCTCCAAGACAACAAGATCAACAAGGAATTCAAAGGTATGGTTCTAGATCTGTTTCAATGTTGTTATTTAACCTAATTCGTCATTAGAAGTCTTGGATTCAAAGCATGTTTAATTAGATAGCCTAGATCCAAGCATTAGGGTTTTGCATGCGCACATAGGAAAGTTCTTATGGCTAAAACCCATCAGTAACTTGCAGACTTGGAATTGATGGGGGGTACCTTTGTTTCCTCGTATCTGTGTGCTCCCCAATGAATTCAAGTTCCCGCTTGACATTGCAGCGAACCATCACTCTAGGGATGTGACGTTACTTTGTTCAATTGAATTCTTGCTCCATGAATTTGAATGATTCCCCCCCCCCCATGAAGAGTAGACTCTCGTCTTGCTCGGTATCGTCGAGGGGAACCACAAGTGTCTTATCTGACAGACACTTATTTAGGTTTGACACTTGGGAGGCGGGATGAACGTTGTTGAGCGCTAGTGTTTGTACACTATGGGACCAATCTTTGCAAGGATCTTAGACGATCCAAAGTATCTCGAATTTAGCTTACTACGGTTTTCGAAGCGTATCAGGCCTTTCCAGGGTGATTTCAGGACTAGTGGGACTACTATCGTGGAAACCTCTTGAATTACGTAGCCTCTCGAATTTACCTTACTAAGTATAGATCCCCTCTTGACTAGTTGCATGTTGGCCACCTCAGCCCGACACATAGGGGATCTATACTTACGGCCATAGAGGCTACGTACGGCGTAGCCTTGATGCTGGAATTGTCGCCATTGTTGCAAGAAGGTTCCACTAAGGGTAGATGATCATCCTACGACGTATTTACAATTGTCCAGATTGTTCTCTTACTTTTTCCATCTCTTTGTGGATAATACTCTTCGTATGAATACTTTTTGGTTTTCGAAGAGAGGTGAATTTTCGAGGTTCGCATCTAGTTTGTCGTTACAAGCGACGGGAGTTTTGCGATCGAACGATTTAAGACAAAAGAGTCTTCTTGGGGACAAATAGGTTTGGTATAACTTAACTTAGTCGAACTAAGTGGGATGTCGTTGTAGATTTGCACGTTAAGTTAATTTGGAAGAACCATTTTTTCAAGACATTGATGCCCCTGGGTGAATGTCTCTAGTGTATTATGTGTTTGAAGTTAACAGGTACTACTAACACATGGGTCCTGATGTTTTGAAACTATGAACTTTCATGAAATGGTTCTTAATAGATCCCTCTATGATCGATTGGTGTACACAAGTCGTGTATAATTACAACTAACCTTAGCGTATTCACTTATGCTATCATGATTTCGTGATTTAATCCGGACGAGAGAGTAATCGCAATTATGAACAATTATCGGGGTTTTCGAAAACGTACCAAAATATGATAGGGTCCTTCGATGCTTCCTCCTTCTTTGAGGTCAGACTCCTCCTATTTCCTCATTGTTCTTCTCCGTTGGGTAGTCTCTTTTGAAATGTCCTACACTTCCACAGAGGTAAAAGGTTGGACTTGTCCCAACAGTGGTAGTCAGAGTGATGGATGTGGCTAGGGTCCTACAACCGCGAGAGGTGTGTCCCTGCCTATTGCATCTAGTGCAATGCAACACTCGACAGACTCCATGATGATGGTAGTTGCATTTGCTGTAGTGCGGGAGATTTCCCAAGTAGGGTGTGGTTGGTGTTGGAACCGCAGGGGCTGACTGGGGTACTGACTGTCCTAATTTGTTACCACTCAGTAGGTCTTTGGGTTGAGCAACTTCCTTTGAACTTTTGTTTTAGGATGTTAGGTTGGAGATCAGGTGTGTCCTTTCTAGTAGGTACTTGTTGTTGAGATTGGTTAACACCAAGATTTGGATTGCCATTTACACTTCCACCCACATTTGTGTTGTTAGCATTAAGAACAGCTAGGGTGGCTGTCACCGCTGTTGTGACAGTAGCTTGGAACGTAGCTGAGTCCATCTGGAGGATCGGTATCTTACCGGTGGGTTGGTTATGTTTCTTCGGAGGCATGATCTGCCACATGTCAAGAAAAGAAGCTTGTAAGCAACGATAGTTGCCTCTGGATGTATCCTGAATGTTTATATATGCATTAAGATTTCCTGTTTTTGCTATTTGACTCTCATTGATTTGACTCACATCCCCATGATGTGGTCCTAGCAAGAATAAATAAAGATTTGATCGCAATAAAGTACACATACTATAAACTTACAAACTCCTTGTTGTTCAGCTCACTGTGTTGGCTGGATAACTCTCACATTTTCGTCGGCTCTAGATGCTATGGAGATTTAGCTATAAGGATAATTTCGGGGATCAAGTCAATACGGGATTCAACTTGACACTCGGAAGAAATCCATGGAATGTCCTTGGGGGAGACATCAAGAAAGTAGCGGACTACGAGGATGCTCTCGAGGTCTTTAACTTTTTGCGTCTCATCAACCACATGAGCCAGGATTGCATGGCATCCCTTTCACAGATATTTCTGGGCCTTGGCGCAGGAAATGATACGAAGGTTCAAAGAAATCTTATCACCATAACCAGTGAGGGCTTTGTCAGGGGAAAATATTGAGACGAGTCACCCTTTCGAGTGCAAAGGACATCAGCACAATTTACGGCTCAACCATCTCATACCGATTATGACATCGAAGCTTTTCATGGAGATTGATATGAAATCAATGGGGAAAATGAATGATGGTCAAAGTACATCCTAGGATACATGCTTTGAGGACAAAACAGTGATAGGACCTTGATAAAGTTGCTTAATTTGCATGATATCGATCTAAGGCATACTTTTGACAAAGATAATCTTTAACTAAAATATGATTGTTGCCATCATAACTGAAACTGAGATTACACAGATTTTGAAACCCTTGACCTAACAATAGGTCTAAGTCATTCTAACAGGGAAAGAATCTTTGAAACATGAAGGACAAAGGTGTTTATAGAAAAGAGCTACTTAGAACATAAATATGGAAGATATTCCTTAGACCAAAAAGGAAGGATGAGTAGAGTATTCTCCTATCGGCGACGTACACTCCTCGAACAGGTCCTTAAGTTAGCCAGCTGGCGCTCCATGTCAAGCAGGCGGCTCTCGTATACTGTCTGGCATGCTCGGAGCTCTATGACCTCAGCTCGAGTGGTAGCTAGCTCTTGTTACAGAGTTTCATTGTCCTTCATAGTTCTCCCATGAGCAACTTCAAGATTACGAATGCGGTTTGTGTTGGAATCCGAGTCCGCCTCAAGCTCCATAGTTCGCTAAATGGCCGCCACGTTTAATTCAACGTTGCGGGCCACTAGGCAGATTATGATTAGAAGGGCTCTGTCTGCGGAGCCTCCCTCGTTCACATTGTAGATGCGGCTATCCCCATTGTACGGGCGGGGTTGGCCTTGTTCGTAACTCCACCTATCTAGGCTTCCGACCCACATAGGCGTTGGGCCTTCAAACTCAGGTCGAAGGTTAGAATTTGGTATCGGGCAAACTTGATGTAGGTTCTCAACTTCGGGTTCTGAGTCAGTCTCTTTAGAAAATGGTTCGGCAGAGTCATCATCCAAAGGAATCTCATGGTTCTCTTCTGGCGCTGATTCGAGCAATCCATCATCTCCTTGGTTGGGAAAGTACGGGTTGCCAGGGAGATGGAATCCGGCCATGCTATTTACACGAGATAAGGGGTAAAGGGATAGTTATTAGGAATCGAATCTAATAATACTTCCAATGTATTATAGTTTCATGATTGATTCTCGAGGGATGGATTCCTGGGTAAGTTTCCAGTTTGGTGGTTATAGCATCCTAAAAGACACATATAGTATTTTAATCCTTATGTTTGATTCTAGAACTTTTCTGGTACCTAGGTAAGTTTTAGGCTTGTTGTGACACCACAGTCACTCCTAAGCACATGTTGGTCATGTCTCGAATGAATATAGTTGATCAAGATATATTGACCCTGGACATGATTACATAACTGCCAAGGTTTAACCGCGATGTCCAACATCAAAATACTTTTGTTTTGTTCTACTTATGACACTCGTTCAGGTACTTAGGTATACTTGTATACTTTTTATAAAAATACTTATATTTTTAAAAGTATACTTTTAATTTAGAGCACTTAGGCCCCTTAATGTTTATAGTTGTATACCATGCACTACGAAAAAAACAGCCCTTTAATGACGCGCAAACAATGACACGCGCTGATAGAGGACGCGCATTTGTGCGTGCCCTAAAAAATAATGTCAGCTTTGCAAAATGTGAATGATAGAGGACGCGCATTTTTGTGTGCCCTATAATTAGTGTCCAAAAAAAAAAACACGGAGGGCACCTACATAAAAAGTGTGTCGTGTAAAGATGTCGCTTTATATTTTTTTTGTTAGGAAGGCGCGTTCTCGCTTTTTTTTAATCGGCGATGTTGGGAAATGAGATCCCAAAAAATTAAACACCCACGCGCTGATAGCCCATCTTCATGTAGCTTTATCTGCACTCCCTCTCCCTTCTCTTTGCAAGCCCTAAGCCGCCAACACCAGCATCGAAACCCATTACCTCTAAGCGGCCATGGATTCTGTAAAGAGTGTTTGTCTTGTATGTTTTTATCAGCGCCATCAGACACTACTCTTCTATATCCACTATGTCGCCAAGTCTCTGTATGTTTTCATCAGCGCCATTCGACGAAAAGAACTAGGGCTTGAAACCACATGTCAATAAATTGTTCAGAGAGATCCAACACTCCTCTTACTCAAAACACCTTCGATTGAAGGTTATGTGACTCCTTACATCAGTGCCATTCAAATGAAGCTATTTTAGCAGACACCGATCACCTTCATTCCAAACTTCAATCAGAAATAGCATCTCGCATGTCTTCTCAGCTTTCCACTCCTCCATTTCGCTGGGGGCCCTGGTACCATCAATTTCAAATTTCACTTTATCTGACGCTTGTTGATTTCATTTGGATCCGTATTCAAATTCTGTGTTCTTCTTTGGCAATTTGGAGGTGGAATTCAAGTTGTATTACAGGAGAGTAGAGGAAAGGAAACAATATCCAGTTCATTTCACATAAAAGTCTAACAAGTGGTTTCGATTTCATCTCCGGGAAAAGGATTGATCAAAAAGTCATCGATTACAATCAAGAAGCAGAAAGATTTGGGGGTAATTCTAATTCCAGTATCATTTCAACATCTTTCAACGATCTCTAATTCTCTTCCACTTAATTTAATCTATTAACATGCCTTGATTTAGGTTATGCATATGAAGGGGTATCAGAAGTCTCACCTGGTCATCGAGTCATTGCATACACCTTATATGTCAAAGACAACCATTTCTTCAAATTATGTGTTAGAGATTTGAATTTAGGTTCTCTCTGTAGTAAGCCACAAGCTGATTAGGTATGTAATGTGGCACGGGCTAAAGGGGGTCAAGGCATATCTATATCATGAGGTTTTTTTTCCTTCATATCAGTTGTCTCTAAAATGAGCTCTAAACCTTATATTTTATTTGTTTGAGAAATTTAGGTTTGATTGTTGCTCCAGTCCCAAGTTGATTGTTTCAAGAAAGGGAGAGATGATCTACACAAGGTCAAAGCATGGGTTTTCTCTCCACAAGTCAAATTTATTAAGTGTTGGTGGGTCGAGTTGAAAATGGTCAAAATCCATAGAAAAGAACTCAAAAAAAGCTATATGGATATATGTTTGAACTGTAACTATGGCTACTAATTTGGCTGCTAAAGAAGCTGACATTCGAGAGGAAGATGTGTTGAAGGAGAAAGATGCTTTTGAGGATCTTAAGAAGCTGGCAGCCAAGTAGCTGACTGAGACAGTTAATCAGTTGATTCACACTGTTAATCAGGTGAGAATCATATCTTTTTTTATTTATAATGCTTTAGAATTTGTTTGAGGGGTAAAATAGTAATTTTTTTCATTTTGATTTTCAGGTGAAGGAGGATGAAAAAGCCGAACAGGCGACCTGGCCATCAAGAGTCGTTGATGCGGTCAAACATCGGGCGACCCTGCCAGAACAGATGACGTGAGGCATTGGATCGACTTCTTGAAACAAATAACTTCCCAAAGTTCATGGGCCGGGTTTTCCCCGCTCCATGTGAAAGTTCATGTGTGCCGGGTATAATTGAAAACCCGGTCTCCATCAAAAGCACTGAATGCTCAATTACAGACAAAGCCTTTGAAGAAGGATGAATGGTGCCCAGACCCCCCCCCCTCAATCATAATCAAAGCCATAGTAAATATTCATTATAATTTATATGCATGATCAATCGTGTTTTATTAGTTGGCACTTACCTTAAGTTGTGGTCTGTGTTTTATGATGCACAGAGCTGCAAGAAAGCCTTTAGATGGACCTGCTTTTGGTGGTGGACTAGAGATAGCACTGGTAAGAAACATGATTCACCTTCACCTTCCTTTTATTTCAAATGACAACTCTTTTTTTTAATGCTTTAATTTGTTTGTTAGGCATGTCATGCATGCATATCCACACCTACCTAACAACTTGGCTTGACAGAACTGCAAATCAGAATCTAAAACTACTTCAGAAGCTAAAGTAGAACAAAAATCAGCTGTGAAGGGTTTAGGAAAGGGATTACTAAAGGAAATTAAGAAAAAATCTGATGATAAAAGCAACAAAATTGTCCAGGAAATTACAGCAAACAATAAATCAAATGATATTAAAGAGATGAAAAAGGTGGATGAAGAAAAGGAAATAATGTGAAGAATGTTGGGTCAAAAATATGGTTTATACTTTGCTTTTCTAGGAAATTGTAATTTTCTGTAATATTTTATGAGTTTACGGTTAGGTTTACGACCAAGTGGGTGTTTACGGCCGGAAACCCTGTTTACGTCCCGGCCGTAAACCCATTTAAGGCCCATGTTTCCCGTGTGTATATATATAAGGGTGAGGGGTGTGAGGACAAAAAATATTGATGAACGAGAGAAGAGAAAAACTAGAGAGCATTTTGTGTGTGTGAATCTTTTGTATCTAGAACTTTAATTCTAATCAAGTCATACAGAGATTCATATTATTCTTCTTCTCCTTCTCTTTTATTTGATCTGACATCATCTGTTTTGATCGAGTTTTGGAGCAAAAAGGGTGAAAAAAACATTGTTTTTCGTCAAGAACAACGATTTCTGGAGAGTTTACGGTCTTTGAAGGGTTTACGGTCCGGAGTTTACGGCTGGAAACGAGTTTACGGTCCGGAGTTTACGGCCGGAAACATGTTCACGGTCCGGAGTTTGCAGCCCGAGGTTCACGGTCCGAGCTTGTGGCCTCGGAGTTTATGGCCTCAGTTTGCAGTCCACGGTGGTTTACGGCTCGTATCGCATCGCCTTGCATCACATCGCCTCGCCTCGCCTCGTCCTCGCAAGCAGCTTCTCGCCTCGCATAAAAAATAAGACGCGCTTTGGAGGAGCCGAGAATCGAACCCACGACCTTTGATTCATCAACCCGGCACTTTACCAACTCCACCAACAACGACTTTGTTCCTTCCCTCCCAAACTTTAAACTTAACCACTCCTTTCTGCTTCCAAGTTTGGCAAGTTTTACACTTTTTGCCCAAAAATCAATTTCTTTTATTTTTAAGCTCCATTTTCAACCAAAAATTTTAATTTTTAAATTTTGACATCTAATTTTGACTTTTACTTAAAATTTTGACTTTGACTTTTAAAGTTTGACCTTTGACTTTCTCGTTTGACTTTTAAATTTTCAAATTTAGCTTTTCGGTTTGACTTTTAAGTTTGACTTTTCAAGTTTGACTTTTAAAATTTCACTTTTAAGGTTGACTTTTGAGGTTTATAGTCAAAGGGCATTTTTGTTTGATTTAAGTTTGACTTTTAAGTTCTAGTTGTGCTTTTAATAGTTTTTGAAGTTTACGAGGGAATTGAAGACATGAAAGAGAGTCGTCAAGAGATGTTAAGACAAAACTTCAACATGTTCGATTATATCCCTGGAGAAACCATCAAAACTCAGTTGCAGCGATTTACTACACTTACTACTGAGATGAATATAGTTGGGATCTTCTTGTCTAAGTTTGAGATAAACAAAAAGCTACTGAATTCACTTCCAAAATCGTGGGATATGAACGTGGCTATCATCAAGAAAACAAAAGATCTCAATCATCTTAGTCTTGCTGATGTAATTGAAGAACTTGATGCCTTGAAGTGTAGAAAAACAATGAGTTCTGAAAACATTCCGGTCACTAAAGTTACATGTACTACAGCTTGTGAAACTATGATTAAATTTCTTCGGGAACAAATTGATTTATTAAAAAGAGAAGTTGAGGACCTGAGATATGAAGGATATCAACTCAAAAATGACATAAACCCCTGAAGGATGAATTAGAAGCAAAAATAAAGGACTTTAGGAAGCTTCAGGAAGAGTATAGCAACAAATGTGAAAATTATGACTATATTAAGAGAAAACTTGCTGATGTAACTGAAGAACTTGAGACATTGAAAATTAAGTTTGGAAAAACAGATGTCAGTTTCAAAAATTATACTGCATCAAGTCAGACAGTCGAGTCCTTATTTGAAACCCAATTAAAATTCAAAGATAATCAAAACACACTACAAGAAAACTGGCCTTTAATGACGCGCAAACAATGACACTCGCTGATAGACGACGCGCATTTGTAAGTGCCCTAAAAGACAATGTCAATTTTGCAAAATTTGAAGGATAGAGGGCACGCATTTGTGCGCGCCCTAAAATTAGTGTCAGAAAAGAAAAAAAAAATGCGGAGGGCGCCTTTCATAAAATGTGCGTCGTGTAAATGTGTCGCTTTATAATTTTTAAGTGAAACACGCGTTTTAGGCGGGAAATGAAATTGACGAAAATTACCCCCGCCTATTGAATCCCAAAAATTAATCCCCCCGCCTCTTCTACTTAGCAAGAAAAAGCCCCAGGTCCCTTATCTTCATCTTCAGTATCATCAAACATCTCGTTCATCCTCTGCATTATTTCCATCGTTCTTCCCTCTCCTCACTAATCAATACCCAAAAAACCCTAATATCATAACCATTCCTATTTTCTTGCACAACAAAATCCTAAAACATCACCAAATACTAAATTCCACAAAATCGTTGTGACCATTTTAGCTAGGGCTTTTTTCAAGAACGAAAACACTCTCGCATCTCTTAGCTCTGAAACATTGGACGATTCACCTTGCTTCGCCTTTGGTCACTTCTCCTCCGGCGACGTCAGGCCTTCCTCGTTACAAATCGACCAACGATATCGTGGTGAAGCTTGGTTGCCAAGTTGTGACCTTACGCTGAGGTAGAAGACTTCACGGTAGGTTTTCCTCTGGCGTTTCCCCCAAACCTAATTTCCATTCTTTCATCCCCTTTTACTCCACCGATCTTTCGATTGGCAATCATTCTTGACTCTTACGACCCTATGACCCTCTTCTTTCTCATGTCGTATTCTATCCTATCGTTCTTGCTTTTCATCTCCTTCTCACTATAAATAATTGTAGGTTCTATCTAAGAAATCAGTTTTAGGGGGTATTAGGGTTGGAATTTTCTAATTTAATGGTTTGTTGTTTTCAAAATTAGGATTAATCGATGCTGGTGGTTTGGTCGCACGCCTTCTTCACTGTGGGATAGAGATCCTCTCCCATTGTTTCTGCTAAGGTACATTTCATTGATTTCTCGATCATATGTCTACTTCAATATCTCACACCTTTGTGTCTCCGTGTTTGCAATTGCAGGTAAACAAAGGGTCTGTTCCCCCATCGTTCACACTTAAAGATCAAGACTGTACAGTCTGATAAAAACCCCTCTCTTCCAATTTCTACGTGAATGTCGGTATTCGTATCCCACTCTGCAATAACTATTACTCGCACTCTCTGTTCTTCTTTGAGGAGTTTCAGTTTCGTTTGCTTTCTCTCTATCCAGTTCGTTCATCGTCCTGGCTTTATCATCGCTTCTAACATCTCGGATTTCATGTCGCGTAACCGGGTATTTCATCAATAACACCTCTGTTTACTTAACTTTTTGTTACTAATTGGTTTTATTTTTTTATATTCGAGGGTGGGCAAGGGCTTATGAGAAAATTTATTGGGCTTTAATCGATAAATCATATATGAGAAGTATGTTTCATATTGTTTTTACTCGATGATTGGGCTATTGTCTGTACAATGTGATGTAATTTCGCTTCATCGCTACTAATAATTGGCTAAGTTTGATTTTGTCCAGAAAAGAGGTGGTCGACCAGAACAGAGGTGGATTCAGAAGCCAAGCAGTAGCAAAATAGATGAAACGTTTGATGCTGCAGAAGTTAAGTCTGCAGCTTCTATTGAAGTTATCACAAATGGAGTTAATAGGCTTGCTATTGCTGAAAACAGTGCACGATCCTCTGTTCCTGTGCCACAGTTTGGGGGTATCACCGTGAATGATGTAGCAGTAGCAGCTCCTCATGGTCAAAGCAATGGACAGTCGTCCCATGTTTCAGTTGGATGTTCTCCAGTAATAAATGCCAACTCTTTACATGGTAAAAAATGCGTCTACCAACCAAAGTCTTATGGGACAGTTTCTGGTGATGCTGCAAAAGAAACTACCAGACAAGAAACTACAGCTCAAACTGCTGCTTTGAGCCGTTTGTTCAACAAAGATTTGTTGGAGAATTTTAATGTAGACAACTCGACTTACTCCACTGCCAAAATCAGAGCAACATTCTATCCCAAATTTGAAAATGAGAAGTCTGATCAAGAGGTAAATAAATTCCCTTGTTCATTTCATTGTTGTTATGATGTTTGGGGGTCTATAAACATTACCTCTTTGTATTTCTTGTATTTCATTGATTTCCTTGTAATCTCCGATGTTCCTTTATCATACTTGTATGGCTAATAATGCTCATTCGTATCTTCTGATTGACTTCCATGGTGTTATTAGGTTTCACTCAAACACTTTGGATCTCTTTTTATGTATGTTGGCCATGAGGGTGGAGCCTATGCAAAGAACAACTTTGGGAATGTGTATGTTAAGACCCCTTTCTCTTTTTTCTTGTTTTTATATTAATTGCATCTTCAATCCAATTACTACTCTTTGTATGTCATGTAGTTATACTGCAGTTGGAGTTTTTGTTCTTGGAAGAATATTTCTTTGATTACAGGTATTATAAATAATTTATAATATTTTATATAACATAATTTTTATAAATAGTCTTATTAAATAGATTTTAAAATAGTAATAACCTATATATTATTCTACGAATTAGTTGATTGAAGGCATATGAAAAGTTAATTTAACTACCATTAACAAAGTGTTTGGAAGCGTTGTAATAATAATTTTCTGGTAGTTAACAAAAATGATTGAAATTAATCATTTTGTGACGTTTTAGCCTCAAACTAATCATATTTGAAGCAACAAATAAAATGTTGTAGTAAAAATGTTGATTATTGAAAATAAACTATAACATCCCTAATAAAGGTAACAATCTCAACATAATTTACATGTGCTCCTGGGACAGAAAACGTATATTCTACAAGTGCACCCAATCTGGTGTCTTCCTGTTACTTTCCCTATTGTTGACAATGATTATTCTACTTCAAATGTAATCTCGTTTTAGCTTCTATGCTAAGAATTAGATGCCTATATCTTGTTTCATATACTTCCTTGTTGACATCTAGTTCTTATTTCTGATACGTGTTGACGTAGGTTAGTGACTCTTATAAGCAGGCTCTGATGAACGGCCGCAAGCTTATTGAGCGAGAAATGGAATGGTTTAAGATTTGTGAAAAGGAGACAAAGACAAAAGCTTTCTCCAAAGAAGGCCTAGGACAACAACCTAAAACGGTATCTATTACTTTGCTTTTTTTCATTATGATACATGGAAATAACCTTCAGTCATTGTATAGTTGAATAACACACATACATGGATTGTAACATAAAATCTTGTAAATTAACAGGAAGAAATGATTGTGAATCTAGATTGTAACATAAAATCTTGTAAATTAACTTTCTTTTTTTGTTTCTTGGTTTTGGGTTTTAGTTGAATAACACACATTACCGGAAGCACTTGCAAACTTGTCTTGTGAAAACTGATGATTGCAGTAACTTATCAAAAAGATTCAAGGTTTGTATTTGATTGGTTTAACTTTGTGGATTTGTTTCAAGAATGTGATGATAATTTTTTTTTTTGTTAATTTTGCTGACTCTTAACTCCCATTGAAGCCGGTTGTTGCAGACCACCATCTGTGTATGTTGGCCAAAGTTCCAAATACAACACCAAATTATTAATAAAAAACAGTCAAAAGGGTCATCCAACTCTCCATTTCGTGTTAGTTCCACCAAATCCGGCGAAAATGACAAAAATACCCCTGAACTTTTGATCAGTTCCACAGTATTTTGATCAGAAATCTGTTCCAAATGTACAAAATGATGAAAATACCCCTGAAATTTAGATTAACTTTACTTGGTTGTTTTTACCAATTTGAAATCGAGGTGAAGTGTGTAATGGTCATTTTACCATTTTTCAATGGCATTTTGTCTAAAATCCATCGAAAATGGAAAAAATGACGAACATACCCCTGAACTTTAGATTAACTTTACTTGATGATTTTTACAATTTGAAATCAAACTACAGGCATAAGGGTTATTTTACCGTTTTCCAGCACCATTGTCAGAAATCTATCAAAAATGACAAAGATAGCCTTTATATTCATTTTAATTTCACTTGATCAAATTGAAGGGCGTAATGGTCATTTTACAATGCACCTGCCATTTTGGTCAGATTTGGTGAGAATAGATACAATTTTGGAAGTTTAATGAAACCCCCTTGACACTTTCCATAAAAATTATAAATTATATTCTTTGAAAAATTTGTAGATTGGTAGGTTTAAAAGCAGAATGTCCTGATAAGAATTAATTTTAAAAGTAGAATGAAAATGACAAGTGATTTTGTGTTGTGTTTATAGGGTTGATGAAAGCGAATAGCTTTGGAGTTAGAAGAGGAAAAGAAAGCTCAAGCCGAAAGAGATAAGATGCTGCAAATGCAAGTGTTGTATTCTTCATTTCAATTGTTAGTATGAAACACAGAGTAGATGGGACAATATACAACTTCTTATCCATATAACATCTGTTTGGAGCATTAGTCTTAAAGAGTTATGAAAGGCAAGATGCAACTTTACTTAGTTGGAATTTGATGTAGAGAGTAGATTAGATGCAAATTTAGATATTGTAAAAAATAGAATTGTATGACATTAAATTTTATGCAATGGATTGTATTTTTTGTATATGATATTTTATTTCTATTATGAGACATTAAATGCAAATGTAATTTAAAAATTAATAAATATATAAATATTTTTTTAGAACATTTAAAATTATGATACGCAAAAATGTGTGTCGTCTTCATTTATGACATGGCCTTTCTTGACAGGGGCTTCCTTGATACGCATTGCGTGTCATAAACACGCGCGTCGTAAGGTTACGACACGCAAATGTGTGTCGTCTTCCTTTATGACAGGGCCTTCCTTGATACGCATTGCGTGTCATAACCGCGCGTCGTAAATGCGCGTCATAAATGCGCGTCGTCTCTCTTTATGACAGGGCCTTCCTTGACACACATTTGCGCGTCGTCTGAGTGTTTTACGATGCGCAATGAGCGTCGTAAAAGGCCTTTTTTCTAGTAGTGACAAGGGTCTAGGGTATGATAGTGTTCCTCCACCTTTCAATCATAACTACACATCCATCCCTATGACACTGGAAGAAATTGATAGGGAGGCACATCTTCGATATGGCAAACCAACTGGATTAGTGTCAGGAGGTATTCAAGTTGAAAATGCTAATGCTTCTACTTTATGTGTAAGTAAAGTAGCAGAAGATGAGAATAATGAGAAAACCATTGAACAAACCAACATCTCCTTGAACTCTAAATCTGTTGCTTCGAACTCAACTGCATCTGATCAACCTACCGTTGAGTAATACAGGCCACCAATTCCAACGTAACAAAGTTCTTGTTGCAAGTGTGCATGTGGGAACAACAAAAGACAAGGCAAAGATACGCCACCAGGGCGGGAAGAAACAACTTCACAATGAAGAAAAAGACATGTTTTCACTGTGGAGTACTTGGATACATTGCTAGAAATTGTCCTAATCGCGAATACGTTCCCTACTATGCACAAGGCTGGCATAACACGCCAAGAGGGAGATACTCCAAAAGAAATCCCTCAAGGTCGTGTTCAGACTGTTGGATAAGGTGTCTAAGTCCATAACTATTTCGGGCTTGTACTTGACCCGACCCGGCATGGTCCATTTGGGTTGCATGACACCATGCAATTGGATAGACTAAATGAGAGAAATAACACTTGGAGATTATTAATATATTATAAGTTCTAATATATTAATAATATCATTTGATTAGTTGATCAAAGAATTAATTTGGAATTAATTAAGTGATCAAAGGATAACTAATTAAATATATGGGTTGATTATGTAAATCATCCATATCTTGTATAGTGGGCTAAGAGGCTCCATGGATTATCAAGTTGGGTTCTACCCATAGGATGCTCCATGGGAGTTACAAACCCATGGGTCATGGAAATGAAGAGTCATGACACATTAGGGTTTACATGGTGTAACCCTAGATGTGTCAACACTATATAAGAAGCATATTCTCCACCAAAATCGGCTACACAAATAGACACTAAGAAACTAGAGGGCTTGGCCGATTTTGAGAAGTGTGTGTTATCTCAAGAGTCTTTCCAAGAGCATTTGGTGTTGTGTGAAGCATTTGAGGCATCACACTTGGGGTGCTAGGCTCACAAGGTTTCAAGGAACATAAGCAACAACAAGGTAAGTTATTCTATCTTTCATTCAAGTTAAAATTGTTCCCCATGTATGCTAGATAGGAATATAACCTTGGAAATTCAACTTTGCATGATAATTAGAAAAACATAGATCCAAGGTTATTAGGGTTGCATGTACACTTAGGAAGTGTTAGAATGCTCAAAACCCATCAGTGGTATCAGAGCCTAGGCTTGTTTGTTTGTTATTTGTGCTTAAAAGTTGAAGAAAGTCGAAAAGTCTGCTGTCTGACTGATGGACTCGGCGAGTCCATGGGGAGGACTCGTCGAGTTCATGTGTATCTTCAACCTACTCGGCGAGTAGGTTTATACGCTCAGCGAGTAGGGTCGACAGAGTGCAGAATTTCGACTTGAGTTGCTGGAAATGGATTAGAATCATTACCTTAAAATGTTTTGGTACTTGAAAAACTTATTTTAGAAGGTGTAATGTCTTTTCTAACTCATTTACAACAACTAGTTATCAAAATTACAAAGATTAAATATGATTTTGATGCTTGAAAGTGTTCATATTCATATTCTTGTTCTTATGATGTTTAGATGATCATAGGAATTATTTGTAACCTATGTGGTAGATTAATTCATGATCATAATGTGTTTAATGGAGTCCATAACTTGTCCTCAAGTTATGGAAAACCAAAAGTCTCTTGGATTAAAAACCATTAAAAGAACACAAGAGTTAGAAAAATGAAAAGTCCTCATTTTATTACTCTATTAAACTCATAAGTTAAAAGAAATGAAAAGTTTTGAAAGTTTACAAAACTTGCCCTCAAGTTTTGGAACAAGTAAAGTTAAGTTAAAACTTTAGTTCCAACCCCTAGAATTTTAAAAGTTAAAATTCAACCCTTATACTTATATTATTATGATTTAATAATTATATATATATATATATATATATATATATATATATATATATATATATGTATGTATAAGAACAAAGTCGTCTTACCGCTAGTACGCCTCATTCATGAAGCCGGTCTATAAGGTGGGTATAAGGTTGTTGCCCATAAAATGGTGACTTAATGGGTGTCCACTCTCTTGCTTGATCGGTGGAGGGTCGTTAGCCGAACGGGTAAGACAAGGATTTATTAATTCTCATTCAAAGTATGATGAATATTATAAAGTAACTAAATGTTTTATTAAATTCCCAATCTTAGTTACTTTAGGAAAATGTGAATAAGGTGCTATTCCATGAAATTACACTTTACACTTTGATTAAGTCGTTAGTGGAGCGTGTGTGGTTAACCGGCACACTAACTTGGACTTAACAAGGTAGGTAAAGGGTGACTTAGGGTTTATTATAGTATCGATGGAGCGTGTGTGGTTAACCGGCACATCGATTGAGTGATAAACTCTAAGGGTACCAAGTGATTTGCATGGTTACTTCACACCTCGTTTTGTAATCCTCGGTATCCCAGTCACAAAACTTGGAGGGCACACTCGAGATTGAAACATGCCTTTGAAAAGTTCATTGAATCTCAAAGAATCTAGGAATTTCTAAGAACCATTCAAAAACCTAATACTAAAATATTGCGGTTTTCGTGGTGGAAATTGGTGAATCGTCATTCACCTACCTTTCAAATATGATATAGCTTAGATTACGGCATACCTCTTCTAAGTTATATTATATTGTGATTGGATCCTAGCCTTAATATTACATTTGGGTGTTTTATTAAGGACTCTCTTATATCTAAACTAATCTTGTTCTCTTTCCTTCAGATGTCTTTCATCAATGCTTCTGGCTCTAATCCTAATGGCTCCTTTACCCTTATGAACTTGTGTGGGAAAGTCACCTTTGATGGATCCAACTTCAATGAGTGGATCAGAAACATCAGGATGATTACCCGCTACGAGGACAAAGAATATGTCCTTGACAAGGAGCTTAAGGAGATTGATGAGTCCACTGCAACTCCTCAGGAGATCGCTGAATTTCGGGCACATGAAAGGGATGCTACGAAAGTGGCTTGCATCATGATGGCCACGATGACAGCGGAACTCCAAAAGTCTTATGAGGATTTCTACCCTTATGAAATGCACCAAGATTTGATGGAAAGATACCATCAAAGTGCAAGACAAGAAAGGTATGAAATCATCTGCTCCATGATAACAACCATGATGAAGGACGGAGAATCCGTCACGAGCCACATGCAGAAAATGCAAAGGTATGTGGATCGTTTGCTGAAGCTTAATGTGAACTTCCCGGAGGATCTTGCAATAGATATTATTTTGCATTCCTTACCATCGTGCTATGATCAATTCCGCATGACATATCACATGAACAAGGAAGAAGTCACCCTCAGCAAACTTCAGGGACTTCTCAAGACCGCAGAATCAGGTCTTAAGGGGAAGTCGGTTGCTATCACTCCTACTCAAAACTCTACTCCGGTTTTGGCAATCGGGAAAAGTCGAGGGAGGAAGAGAAAGAGCTCTTCTAAGGGTACCAAGGTTCGGACCCTTGATGGCTCTTCTTCAAGTGGAACCAAGAAAGGTTTCATTACTCCTTCTTCTGACCCAAAAGAGGCTGAATGCTTCTATTGCCATGAAAAAGCTCATTGGAAGCGGAACTGCCCAAAATACCAGCAAGATGTGAAGGATGGGAAAGTTAAACCCAACCATGCAGGTATTTACACTATCATTTCTAATAACTCACCCCATTCTAATTCTTGGGTCCTTGATACCGGGTGTGGTATTCATATTTGTTGTGACTTGTAGGGACTAAGAAGAAGTGAGGATGTGGAGCAAGGAAGGATAAACTTGATCATGGGGAATAGGAAAGCTATACCTGTTACCAAGATTGGAGTTTATACTTTATCGCTAAGTAGTGGGTTTAGTTTAGATTTGAATAAATGTTGTTACTCGCCAGGAATGGCAAGAAATATTATTTCCTTTCATGCTTTGTACAAACAAGGGTTTACCTTTTCATTTAATAATGAAGTTGGTTCTATTGATGCTTTCTTTAATAATGTTCTTTATTTTAAAGCATTACCTTGTGATGGTGTGTATGAAGCTGTATCTGTTGTAGATAACTTAGGAAATAATGTTTTGTGTATTGATTCTACCAATAATAACTTGGATAAAGCATCTTTATGGCATTGTCGTCTTGGACATATAAGCAAGAAACGCACAGGCCAACTCCAAAAGGATGGAGTCTTGGAGTCGTTTGACCTAAAGTCAGATGATAGTTGCGAATCATGCTTACTTGGAAAAATGACAAAGTCACCCTTCACAGGTTCGTGTGAGAGGGGTGAAGGTTTGTTGGACCTTATACACACGGATGTGTGTGGACCATTCAAACATGCCACAAGGGATGCTAATCGTTATTATTTGACTTTTACTAATGATTATAGTAGATATGGATATGTCTACTTGATCAAGCATAAGTCAGAGACTTTCGAGAGGTTTAAGGAATTTAAACAGGAAGTCGAGAATCAATTGGGCAGGAACATTAAGATGCTTCGATCCGATCGTGGTGGTGAGTATCTTAGTTCAGAGTTCCTCGACTATCTAAGGGAATGTGGGATAGTCTCACAATTGACACCTCCCAGGACACCACAGTTGAATGGTGTGGCTGAGAGGCGTAATCGAACCTTGTTAGATATGGTTCGTTCCATGATGAGTCGAGCTACGCTACCAATCTCATTCTGGGGGTATGCCTTAGAGACTGCCGCCCATATTCTTAATCTAGTCCCTACAAAGAAAGTTGCCAAAACTCCTCACGAGATGTGGACTGGTAAAGTACCTAAACTAGACCACATCAAGATTTGGGGTTGCGAGGCTTTCGTGAGACGCGAGACTCATGATAAGCTCGAACCTCGAAGCGAGAGGTGTATTTTCATCGGTTACCCACAGCGATCCATTGGTTACCTCTTCTACAGACCTAGTGACAATGTGGCCTTTGTAGCAAGAAGAGGAGTCTTTCGAGAAAGAGAATTTATAAGCCAAGGAGACAGTGGGAGGCAAATTGATCTTGAAGAAATTCAAGAATCAAGCGGTGAAGGAACTTCAAACTCTACCCCTCAACTTGAGGAGGAAACTCCTGTTGAGCCAATTGACAAATCTGTACCTCTGAGACGTTCCACGAGAGTTAGGAGTGCACCTGAGCATTACTATGGATTCCATATTACTGTAGAAGGTGAGACACTTATTAGTGATGAAACACTAGTAAGTCAAGATGACCCTAACAGCTACGAGGAAGCCATGGCAGGCCCCGAGTCTGCAAAATGGAAAGAGGCTATGGATAGCGAGATACAATCCATGTATGACAATCAAGTTTGGAACTTGGTTGAAAATGTACCAGGTCGTAAGACAGTAGGGTGCAAATGGGTCTTCAAGAAGAAGACCGACATGGATGGTAAAGTACACACTTATAAGGCTAGACTGGTTGCAAAGGGCTTCTCTCAAATTCCTGGAGTGGATTATGATGAGACCTTTTCTCCAGTAGCCAAGATTAAGTCTATTCGGGTTCTGTTAGCCATAGCTGCATTTCATGATTATGAAATATGGGAGATGGATGTCAAAACCGCTTTCCTTAATGGAAAGTTGGCTGAAGATGTTTACATGAGTCAGCCAGAGGGTTTTGTCAGCAACGAGTACCCTAATAGAGTGTGTAAGCTTGAGAAATCCATTTATGGATTGAAGCAAGCACCTCGCAGATGGAATCTTTGCTTTGATGAAAAGGTCAAGGAATTTGGCTTTTCTAGGAGTGAAGATGAATCTTGTGTGTATGTCAAGGCTAGTGGGAGTGTAGTTAGCTTTTTGGTATTGTATGTGGATGACATACTACTCATAGGAAACGACATTCCAACCCTGCAGGAAGTAAAGTCCTGGCTTGGGAAGTGTTTCGCTATGAAGGACCTTGGTGAAGCTGCCTATATTCTAGGGATAAGAATCTTGAGAGATCGGAGTAAAAGACTAATTGGACTTAGTCAGAGTACCTACTTGGATAAGGTGCTGAAGAGATTTAGCATGCAGGGTTCCAAGAAAGGAGAGTTACCCATCCAGAGTAACACCAGATTGAGTAAGACACAAAGCCCTAGCACTGAGGCTGAGATAGCAGAAATGAGTCGAACACCTTACGCTTCGGCTGTAGGATCGATCATGTATGCTATGACGTGTACTCGACCCGATGTAGCTTTTGCCTTGAGCATGGTTAGCAGGTATCAGGCGAACCCTGGCAAGGCACACTGGACTGCGGTAAAGAATATCCTCAAGTACCTACGGAGGACTAAGGACTGGGTTCTTACCCTCGGTGGGAGTGATGACTTGAGAGTTGTAGGGTATAGTGATGCTAGCTTCCAGACTGATAGGGATAATTTCCGCTCTCAGTCGGGCTGGGTCTTTACCCTAAACGGAGGAGCAATTTCTTGGAAGAGTTCCAAGCAAGAGACAGTGGCAGATTCTACTTGTGAATCAGAGTATATTGCAGCTAGCGAGGCAGCAAAGGAGGCGATATGGCTGAAAAACTTCATTGGAGACCTTGGAGTTGTACCAGCTATTAAAGAGCCAATGGAAATTTTCTGTGATAGTGAAAGTGTTGTTGCCTTAGCCAAGGAACCAAGGGATCATGGGAGATCCAGACACATCGACAGAAAATACCATTTCATTAGACATCGGATCGAAGAAGGACACCTCGTGGCAAAGAGGGTATCATCAGATGAGAATCCGGCAGATCCCCTCACAAAGGGACTGACTCGGGTTAAGCATCTTCAGCATGCTCGGAGCGTAGGGCTGAAGGATGATATTAGATTTAGTAGTTAGATAATCTCGAAATTTGTAAAGTGTAATTGACATTTGATGATGAATAAAAGTGTTTTATTTATGAGTAAAGTGTTGCTATCTCTTGTCGATCGTTTACTATATTTCTTTTGCATGTTTTGACTTCCAGAATAATTTTGTTTGGTATAACATATTATTCAAACCTCCACAGTCGGTCATATGTTGGAAGTAGATATGAATCAAGACTGTCATGTTTGGTTGTAGAGGTCTTGGACAAGGCTACAACAATCATGAGTGCTCATAAGTTCTGAGCATTGGACTCAACCCACGCTCACTGGAATCACTTCATGGAATTTTATCTCGAGTGATCGTGAGACGGTAATATCATATAAGTCTTCAAACCTAGAGATATGATTTGTTACTTACAAGTTGGTTATGCATTGACTGTACGAAACTGCATTGGTAACTCGATGTTATAAAACGTACTTTTGTGTGTAATTCAATGAGTGGTAGAACAAACATATGAGTCGAAGTTTATCTGTTCCTTCTTGGATTAGAAGCTGATATCTGGGCCCCTCGATGATTTTGTTTTGACCCATGTACCGGGCTCGGTCAGAACTAAGTTGATGTGTTCAATTAAGTTCTATGTCAAACAAATCGGAAATCGGGAAACAAATGCTGGACAATAAGCAAGACAATGTTCCATGTATTTGTCCGGCTGATATCTAGAACGGAGGATTATATGATCACTTATCTTAAATGGCGTACCATCATCTTCTCAGTTCCGAGAGACCTTGAAAGAGCTACGATTGCCGGTCGGTTCTTGAAGTACTAGAGATATAGTTATTAGACTTATCCAAGTGGGAGACTGTTGGATAAGGTGTCTAAGTCCATAACTATTTCGGGCTTGTACTTGACCCGACCCGGCATGGTCCATTTGGGTTGCATGGCACCATGCAATTGGATAGACTAAATGAGAGAAATAACACTTGGAGATTATTAATATATTATAAGTTCTAATATATTAATAATATCATTTGATTAGTTGATCAAAGAATTAATTTGGAATTAATTAAGTGATCAAAGGATAACTAATTAAATATATGGGTTGATTATGTAAATCATCCATATCTTGTATAGTGGGCTAAGAGGCTCCATGGATTATCAAGTTGGGTTCTACCCATAGGATGCTCCATGGATGCTCCATGGGAGTTACAAACCCATGGGTCATGGAAATGAAGAGTCATGACACATTAGGGTTTACATGGTGTAACCCTAGATGTGTCAACACTATATAAGAAGCATATTCTCCACCAAAATCGGCTACACAAATAGACACTAAGAAACTAGAGGGCTTGGCCGATTTTGAGAAGTGTGTGTTATCTCAAGAGTCTTTCCAAGAGCATTTGGTGTTGTGTGAAGCATTTGAGGCATCACACTTGGGGTGCTAGGCTCACAAGGTTTCAAGGAACATAAGCAACAACAAGGTAAGTTATTCTATCTTTCATTCAAGTTAAAATTGTTCCCCATGTATGCTAGATAGGAATATAACCTTGGAAATTCAACTTTGCATGATAATTAGACAAACATAGATCCAAGGTTATTAGGGTTGCATGTACACTTAGGAAGTGTTAGAATGCTCAAAACCCATCACAGACAATAGCGACTGGAACGCGCAAAAGGCAAAGAATCAAACCTACAAGGCCACGAATCTGAATCCCAAGGGAAATAAGGGAATGGCGGCCAAGAAGCCAAATCCAAGAGATGCTCCTGTGAAGCCAAAATCAAAGTCATCTCAAAGGAAAACATCAAGATCAAAAGCAAGTACTGAGCCACCCATCGGATCGTGTTGGGTCAAAATATGGTTTATACTTTGCTTTTATGGGCAATTATATTTTTATGTAATATTTTATGAGCTTTCAGTCTAGTTTACGATTGGTGGGGTTTACGGTTGAGTTTACGGCTGTAAACAGGTTTACGGCCGTAAACCCATTTACAGCCCATGTCCACCAAGCCCATGTTCCCCTTGTATAAATATAGGTGTTAGGGTGTAAGGAACGGATTAATGAACGAGAAAGGGGAGAAATTAGAGAGCATTTTGTGTGTGTGAATCTTTTGTAGCTGGAACTTTAATTCTAATCAATTCATACAGAGATTCATATTCTTCTTCTTCTTCTTCTCTTCTATTTGATCTAACATCATCCGTTTGATTGGCATTCGGCACCATTAAACGGATTTGATTGATACACAGGCGAATTAGGGAATTACAATTGGTATCAAAGCCAAGTTGTATCAGTCAATTTTGTCATAATTGGGGCATTATTTGATCTTATTTTCGAAATATTCTTGCGTTTTTGGATAGATCTCTGAAAAATAAGGGGGGTTTGTTCTTCGTGTTTTTAATAAAAAAAAGGTTTTTGATTGAGTTTTGGAGCAAAAAAGGGCTAAAATCATTGTTTTTGGTCGTAGCCTGCGAAGGGGTGGCGGCCAGCAGCTAGGGTTTCCGAGGAGTTCAGGGCCCAAGGTTTGCGGCCTTGGCTCGGAGTATACGGCTCAACAGTTTGCCGCTCGGTCTCGCACATTTCTGGCTTCTAAGTTCTCGGCCTCGCACCTCGGCCTCACAAGCAGCAGCCTCGCAAGAACCAGCCTCGCTTCGCACATATAAAAAAATAGAAGCGCATTTGGAGGTGTCAGGTTTCGAACCCGCGACCTCCTGCTCAACAATTCAACGCCTTATCCAACTCAGCTACCTGATCACTTGATACAATCTTTCAAAATTTAAACTATAACCCGTTATTCTCGGTTTCTACTTTCAAAATTTGACACTTTTAACCCAAAATTCAATTCCTTTTAATTTTAAATTCCTTTTTCATCCAAAATAAAAATAATAATAATAATAATAATTAAATAATAAAATAAATTAAAATTAATAAATAAAATTATATTTTAATTTTGACTTTTATTTTTTAACTTTTGACCTTAAATTTTGACTTTGACTTCCAAGTTTGACCTTTGACTTTAAACTTTGACTTTTTCGTTTAACTTTTAAATTTTCACATTTAGCGTTTTGGTTTGACTTTAGAGTTTAACTTTTTAAATTTGACTTTTAAGGTTGACTTTTGAGGTTTATAATCAAAGGGTTTGACTTTTAAGTTTGATTTTGGCTTTTGGTTGTGCTTTTTAATTGATATTAAGGTCTACGAGGGAGTTGAAAACATGAAAGAGAGTCGTCAGGATATGTTAAGACAAAATTTCAAGATTTTCGATTATATCTCTGGAGAAACCCTCGAAACTCTGTTGCAGCGATTTACCACACTCATTACTAAGATGAATATAGCTGGGATCTTCTTGACTATGTCCGAGATAATCAAAAAGCTGCTAAATTCACTTCCGAAATCGTGGGATATGAACGTGGCTATCATTAAGAGGACAAAAGATCTCAATCATCTTAGTCTTGCTGATGTAATTGAAGAACTTGATGCTTTGAAGTGTAGAGAAACAATGAGTTCTAAAAACATTCCGGTCACTGAAGTTACATGTACTCCAGCATGTGAAACTACAATTAAATTTCTTCGGGAACAAATTGAATTATTAAAAAGAGAAGTTGAGGACCTGAGATATGAATGATATCAACTCAAGAAAGGACAGAAACCCCTGAAGGCTGAATTAGAAGCAAAAACCAAGGACTTTAGGAAACTTCAGGAAGAGTATAGCAACAAGTGTGAAAATTATGACTATATTATGTGACAACCCGAAATTTCCATTTGTACGAACAATATCTATTCAATAGAAGTCAGTCCAATTTCAGTGATTTTCAGACTTTTCCGAACAAGTTAGTGTACATTAGGGTTTACACTTTAGGAGATATCAGGAGAGTGGATGCTCCTGGGTTTGTGAAATTTGAACATTTCAAGTTTCATAATGTTACAGTCCGAGTTCGAGAATAAAAATATTTTCTGTCAAAATATTTCAGGACTATAAATAGTTTTCTGAATTAAATTAATTCATTATTCACAATTCCAGCTAGAGAAAAGCCATTTTCTCTCTGACAGATCTTCGGGTTTTTATCCCAGATTGTGAGTAACTCTTTCTAGTAGTGTTAGAATACATATTAGATGCTTAAAACATGATTTAGATGGCTAAATCATGAGATCTAGGAGTTTACTCCCCAAGGTGTTCTTGGGCGGTAAACTCCCGAAACGAAGCCAAAACTGACATTGGTGCTAGGGTAAGGCCTTAGAACATTAGGTATACATGTTAGGGACATGAAAACACACACAAAGCCACCAAAGATTGGGAGTTTACGGCCCAGAACTCTCTTAGGCCGTAAACTCCATTTCCTAGCCCTAAATGGTGACTTGAGGACTTAAGGACTTTAAGGCTTGCATCTAGGTTATTCTCCCAAGTAGCTTAAGGTCTTAAACACATCAAATGACACAAATGAAAGTGAGTTTACGGCCCAGAACTCTCCTAGGCCGTAAACTCCATGTAAATGATGACAAAGGGTGTTTTCATGACACCTAAGGCCTTAGACCTTTACAAGAAATTGTACCCACTAAATGAAAGGACCAAAACACACCAAAATCACTTAACCAAGTGAGTTTACGGCCAAGACATGGTTCTTGGGCCGTAAACTCCTAAAAAGGGCACTAAGTGGTGCCTAATGCCTTCATATGCTAGGATTAAAAGTCTAGAACACATCCCACTAGTACAAGAGGCTTGAAAGCAACAAAGGAAACACCCCAAGGGAGTTTACGGCCGTAAACTCCAAGGGGAAATAACCTTGAGGCCGTAAACTCCTATTTGGAGTACTTCTAGGCCTTAAACCCTTCCAAGAACATAGCCACTAGGTTAGAATAATTCTAGAAAGCATTATGGACTTCAAAACACACCAAACACACATGTTTGGGAGTTTACGGCCGTAAACTCAAGAGTTTACAACCGTAAACTCCATGTGTGATGGATTATGGAGAGTAAACTCTCTTGTAAGGTCCTTTGGAAACCCTAAACTCAAGTACCCTGTCCCACAATAGCTTAGATGAAGTCCTTACGGCTTAAAACACTTATATAAAGTGTTATCTATGTCTAGGATGTCTTAAACATTATCAATTAGTCTTTGAGTCTAATTGAGTGCATATATGTGTGATTATATGTTCATTAGGATCGTAGTGTGTGCACAAGTCCTCGCTTGACACCTAGCAATCCGATACCGTTCAGTTCATTCCAATCACCAACTACAGGTGAGTTCATACCCCTTAATCAATGTTTTAAAGGATTTTAAATGCTTTTATGGGGGGGATACAAGTAGAAAACAATAAGTTATTAAATCAATTTTATGTATTTTATAACTGTGTTTTCACTCAGTAGATTTCACATATTTCAAGAGGAGTCACATGAAATGGTTTACTATCTTAAAATACTTGGACAACAGAAGTATTAGTTTTGAAATGTATAATGACTTCAAGTCACTTTAAATTATTGTTCAAAACTCCTAGATATCTTGCAAAACCAATATATTTTACCTTTTGAATCAAACTATACTTATACGTATATGTTCATTTATATGTTAGAGATTATAGTTTTCATCCTTCGTTCAGTTACCCGTACCCTGGCGTAGCGAGGGTGCATAAACCTACTTGAACAACCACATACTTTCCAGTTAGCTATCATATGGATAGTCAGAAGATATCAAACAAGAGTCAGTTCATTCATGAGTCTATACTAATGCCTTACATGATACATGACTACACGTACTTAGGATTATATGATACATGAATATGTTTACATATACTTACCTGTTACATGAACACACTTACAAGAATACCATACATGGACACTTCTTCATAGGTGCATTATCCTGTACTTACTTACCTTGGATACTTGAACTTAGATCTAAGAGGATGATTTATTAGTATTTATTGTGTAAATTGTCTTTCCTATCCCCGTTCAATGGGATGTTTCGGCGGGACTTACCATTTCGAATCTCACTGATTAGCACCAGTGGTCGATGACGTCTACGGATGTCTAAGGTAGTCACTTGATTAGTGGTCAGTGACGGGACTAACTATCCCTCCGTCCGCTGTTGCAACAGTGGATGAGATGTGAATCTTCGGAGGATCATTAGGTTGACGATCTGCGTCTAGAGATCGATACAGGGACTAACCCTCCTTCCATCCTGCTGCTGCTACAGAGGATGAGGGGACACTCTCTGGATGTTCCTTAGGGTCTATCTTTCGTTTTAGCGATGTCGTGTTTGTCCTGGTAATCCCAGACAATAACACTTACATGATTATATTTTCCCTGTTTACTTTATTTTGTGATTACTTTCACATAAACGAAGAGTTAGACTAAGTGCTCTAGTACTAGTCAATAGAAAGGAAAAACTATCATTTTACATACAAAACATTCGAGTCTTGGTAGAAGACTACACTTCATTCATACAAAACATTCGAGTCTTGGTAGAAGACTACACTTCATTCATACAAAACATTCGAGTCTTGGTAGAAGACTACACTTCATTCATACAAAACATTCGAGTCTTGGTAGAAGACTACACTTCATTCATACAAAACATTCGAGTCTTGGTAGAAGACTACACTTCATTCATACAAAACATTCGAGTCTTGGTAGAATACTACACTTCATTCATACAAAACATTCGAGTCTTGGTAGAAGACTACACTTCATTCATACAAAACATTTGAGTCTTGGTAGAAGACTACACTTCATTCATACAAAACATTCGAGTCTTGGTAGAAGACTACACTTCATTCATACAAAACATTCGAGTCTTGGTAGAAGACTACACTTCATTCATACAAAACATTCGAGTCTTGGTAGAAGACTACATTTCATACTTATAGAACATAAGGGTTTTTCTAGGGATTTCATACTTACCTCAACATTTTCACTTAAAGTTTTTCATGGCATTCATAGCAGATTTTCACAAACAAAGCAATGACACTTATATACTTATGAACTCACCAGCTTTAAAGCTGATACTCGCTTTCAAAATAACTTGTATTCTCAGGTCGCCAGTAGACAGGTATGGAGGACAGGTTTTGAGAAGACGGAGCAGTCAAGTCTCGTCTTTTATTTTGATTGTATATTTTTGGTGTCTTATTACAATGAAAGAACACACATGTATAAAACTTTACTTATAATGCAATGGATGATGTTGTTGCTTGTTTATTATATTACACTTTTGTGATACTGTACATGACGTCCTCCACCCCTGAACGTTTCCGCCGTTCGTGGTTTTGGGGTGTGACAGATTGGTATCAGAGCATTGTTTATAGTGAATATAGTATATCAACCCATAAAAGATATACTAACTATAAATACATGGGATTAAAACACTCTGTCTAAGAGTTATACTTTTAAATAATAAAATATTTAACAAAGTATACGTGCCTTCATTCATACTAAAATCAGTGTCACAACGACAAGAACAAAAGTATTACGATTGTTGAATATCACAAGTAAGCCTGGGGATATATAGTCAGTCTTGGGAATGGCATAGCCTGATCAACTATGCTGTTCCGAGGAGTGATTAGAATATGCTCAAGAATGGTTGTGATATGGCAACATGTCTAAAAACTTACCAACACAACCATAAAGAAATAGCATATGGGTATTTGGTCTTACTGTAATTATCTTAGTTAGTTCGTCTAATTTAGCTATTTCTTATATCCCTTTTCTCGCGTAGATTAAGATGGCTGGATTTCACCATGGCGATCCGTACTTCCCGAACCAAGGCAATGCGGGTTGGCTAGAGGCAGAGCCAGAAGATGATCACCCAATCCCTTTGGATGATCACCATGCTGAGGGCTTTTCCGATAGTTCTGACTCGGAGCCAGAAGTCAACAACCTACCCCCAGCTGCTCAAAACCCAAACCTGAACCCTTGCCCTGTGTTTCAAGGACCCACACCCTTGTGGGCCATTAACTTGACTGAATGGAGTCAGGAACAAGGTCAGCCCATTCCCTACAATGGTGACCGAAGTTTCTACAACCTCACTGAAGGAGGTTCTGCTGATAGAGTCCTACCAACCATGGTGCGTAGGATTTTTCGGAACACGATAATGGCTCATGCGACTATCAATCAAGTCTTGGAAGTTGACGCCAACTCTGGTGTTAACACTGTCCACATTTGCCAACTGGAGTCTGCTCATGAAAGGACTCTGGTCCGTAATGCAAATCTGCAAAGGGAACTTGCTGAAACCCGAGCTGAGGTTAGAGAACTTCGAGCTCAACAAGCAAGGTCGGACAGGCATATAAGGGACATCGAACGTCTACTGTCGGAATCAAGGAGTCATGCTAGCAGTTCTCGTCGCCGATAGAATCTCGTCGACTCATCTTTTGGATATAACCTAGTTTATGTAAAACTGTGGTCTAATTTCCTGTATGTATAAATCTTAGACCTGTTAGGTCTTTGTCTAATCTTAAGTCTGTCAAAATTTTCCATCTTGGTTGATGTAAGGCCTACTTCTAGGCCATTTTTCCCGAACTTGTTACATCTGTAATTCCAGTATTATTGACAGATATCTAATCTTATAGAAATTATTATCCAAATGCTATCTTCTGCATTTAGTCATGCTATTCTTTTTGTTGTTGGACTATGGTGATTTAGTCCATGAGACACACTCATTTATCATTTATTCTTATCCATGTCGTCATCTTTTAAACGTATAGTTAAAGATGTCGCCACGTAGGAATCCAAGGAGGAACCCAAACAACGCAGCACCAATACCACCACCTCCACCACCACCTGTACCTCTTCAATCCCCAAATCCTTTTGATGCCACTATGTTCCAGGCAGCTTTCACAGCAGTGGTTGCAACTGCTGTGTCAGCAATCAACGCTCCTGCCCCTAGTGGATCAGGAACAGGTGCACTACCCTTGAATCACGGCGAAAGCCATGGACACCCTCGGGAATGCACCTACAAGCATTTTACTAACGCCAAACCCCGCAGCTTCAATGGAACTGGGGGTGTTATGGTGTTGAGACAATGGATCGAGAAGATGGAATCTGTCTTCGAGATCTGTGCATGCCAAGAAGGCAGCAAGGTCAAGTTCGCAGCTTGTACCTTCTCTAACCGAGCACTAACATGGTGGAACAGCCATGTTAACTATCTAACTCTGGTGGTGGCGTATTCCATCAGCTGGGAAAAATTGAAAGAAATGCTCATGAAAGAATACTGTCCTCGAGGCGAAGTACAAAAACTTGAGCAGGAGTTCTGGGGTCTACAAATGGTTGGATCCGACATCACTACCTACACAAATAGGTTTTGTGATTTGGCAAAATTATGCCCCGACATGGTTGCTCTCCAGAGCAAAAACATCGAGAGGTATATCTGGGGACTGTCGCCCTAGATCCAGTCAAGTGTGATCGCTTCCAGGCCTATTACTTTCGATAGTGCCAAGGAACTGGCACAGTCTCTTATCGATCACCGGAAACCTCAGAACATAACAATCCCTACCCCTGTACCACAAAAGTCCAACCCCGACTACCACAAGAAGGGGTGGAATAAGAGGAAAAGAGGGTCCTCACAAGGGTCCTCCAAGAAACAACAATTTGTGGCAATCAATGCTGCCACAGTTACTCCTGTTGCCCCTGCCAACCTCTTACCAGCAAGGGCATATGCTGGAACCCTCCCGAAGTGCACCAAGTGCAACTTCCATCACAACGGACCTTGCAGGGAGATGCAGTGCTCTAACTGCAACAAGAAGGGACACACCGTCCGCTTCTGCAAAACTCCAACAGCTCAAGCTGCTCATGTTCCAAACGCCGGTATGGGCCAAGCTTGCTACGGATGTGGCGAAGTGGGCCATTACAAGAGGAACTGCCCTAAAGCAGGGATGGATGGAGGAGTGGGAAGAGTTATGGCTCTAGGCCACGAGGAAGCAGTATCTGATCCAACGATAGTTACTGGTACGTTCCTCCTCGATAACTCTTATGCTTGCATACTTTTCGATAGTGGAGCCGAGAAAAGTTTTGTAAGTCACAAATTTGCATACCTGCTTAAACAAAAACCATGTGCATTAGATAATTCATTCACGGTAGAAATGGCTAACGGGAAAACAGAGAGTACAAACTGCATATACGTAGGTTGTACCTTAACATTAGATAGCCATACTTTCAAGATAGATCTCATGCCAGTTACCATTAAATGTTTCGACGTTATCATCGGTATGGATTGGTTGAGTCTTCTGCGTGCCGACATTATGTTCTTCGAAAAAGCAGTTTGTCTTAACCTTCCTAACAACGAAACTTTAATTATCTACGGCGACAAACCTAGTACCAGCCTTCGCATCATTTCGTGCATTCAAGCACAGAAGTGCTTGCGGAAGGAGTACCATGCATACCTAGCCCACGTCGTCGATGCCATTCAAGAATTGAAGGACATCCAGAAAATCCCAGAAGTACGCGACTTTCCCGACATATTACCAAAAGAACTTCCCGGTTTACCACCACAACGCCAAGTCGAGTTCAGAATCGACTTAGTGCCAAGGGCTACCCCCGTAGCCAAATCTCCTTATCGTCTTTCACCGGCTGAAATGCAGGAACTTTCCAGTCAACTTAACGAACTTCTCAAGAAGGGATTCATTCGACCAAGCTTCTCACCATGGGAAGCACCGGTCTTGTTCGTCAAGAAGAAAGATGGATCGTTTCGCATGTGCATCGACTATAGAGAACTCAACAAACTTACCATTAAAAATCGTTATCCCTTGCCCCGCATTGACGATTTATTTGATCAACTTCAAGGAGCCAACTACTTCTCGAAGATAGATCTGCGATCCGGATACCACCAACTACGAGTGTTAGAGGAAGATGTTCCCAAGACAGCCTTCCGAACTCGTTATGGGCACTACGAGTTTGTAGTGATGCCATTTGGATTAACTAACGCACCCGCAGTATTCATGGATCTGATGAATAGGGTGTGTCGTCCTTACTTGGATCAGTTCGTCATTGTCTTCATTGATGACATACTCATCTACTCTCGAAGTAAGGAGGAGCATGGTCAACACCTCCGTAAAACCTTATAAACGTTGCGAACGGAGAAGCTCTACGCAAAGTTCTCAAAGTGCGAATTTTGGATTCGGCGAGTCGAATTTTTGGGCCATGTGGTTAGAGAAGAAGGTATCCACGTGGACCCTTCCAAAATTAAGGCCATCGAGAACTGGTCAGCACCAAAGACACCTACTAAAATTCGTCAATTTCTAGGTCTAGCTGGCTACTATCGCAGGTTCATTCAGAACTTCTCCAGCATAGCGAAACCTCTTACAACCCTGACCCAGAAAGGCGTGGCCTTCGACTCGGAGGAGAAACAGGAGAGAGCGTTCCAAACGCTCAAACGAGCCTTGTGCACCGCCCCGGTACTATCCCTTCCCGAAGGAATAGAAGACTTCATTGTCTATTGCGATGCATCCAATCAAGGACTCGGATGTGTTCTGATGCGGCGAGGTAAAGTCATCGCCTCTGCCTCGAGACAGCTGAAGACACATGAGGTTAACTACACAACCCACGATCTTGAACTAGGAGCAGTTGTGTTTGCTCTGAAGATCTGGCGACATTACCTATACGGTACCAAAAGCACGATCTTTACAGACCATAAGAGTCTACAGCACATTTTCGACCAGAAAGAGCTCAACATGAGACAACGACGGTGGGTCGAGCTACTTAGTGATTACGAATGCGAAATTCTTTATCATCCGGGTAAAGCCAATGTAGTAGCCGACGCCCTAAGTCGGAAAGAATATACTGGTCGTAGGGTCAAATCTTTGACTCTAACAATCCATTCACACTTGTCCACGCAAATAAAGGAGGCTCAGCTCGACGCTTTGAAACCTGAAAACGTGGCGGGTGAATCCTTTAGAGGAATGGATAAGAACTTGGAAGTCAAGGGTGGCGGAGCCTTTTACCTCAAGGATCGGATCTGGACACTGAAACACGGTGGCTTCAGAGACTTGGTCATGACTGAAGCTCACAACACTCGTTATTCCATCCACCCGGGTTCAGATAAAATGTATCTGGATCTTAAAAAGTTATACTGGTGGCCTAACATGAAAGCAGATATTGCTACCTTCGTGAGTAAGTGCCTTACTTGCGCAAAGGTCAAGATCGAATACCAGAAACCCTCCGGTCTTCTACAACAACCGGAGATACCAGGATGGAAGTGGGAGCGGGTCACTATGGACTTCATAACCAAGTTGCCCAAGACGACGGGTGGACTTGATTCCATATGGGTCATCGTCGATAGACTGACCAAGTCTGCACACTTCCTACCGATCAAGGAAACAGACAAGATGTAGAAACTTACCAGAACTTACATTAGGGAGATTGTAAGACTGCACGGTGTTCCTTAATCTATCATCTCAGACAGAGATAGTAGATTCACTTCGAGGTTCTGGCAGTCATTACAAAGTTCCCTAGGAATTAGGCTGGACATGAGTACAACCTACCATCCACAAACCGACGGGCAAAGTGAGAGAACTATCCAAACCCTAGAAGATATGTTGCGTGCCTGTGTGATTGACTTTGGAAAAGCTTGGGATACTCATTTACCCCTTGTCGAATTCTCCTACAACAACAGTTATCACACGAGCATAAAGGCAGCTCCATTCGAGGCCCTCTATGGCCGGAAGTGCAGATCCCCTCTGTGTTGGGCTGAAGTGGGTGATACCCAGTTAGCTAAGGGACGAGTTCCCGAAAGCACTCTCACAGGTCCGGAGATCATTCGGGAAACGACAGAGAAGATCGTTCAAATTCGTGAACGATTAAAAGCCTCTAGAGACCGACAGAAAAGCTACGCCGACCAGCGTAGGAAACCATTAGAGTTCCAGGTGGGCGATCGAGTCCTACTGAAAGTCTCACCCTGGAAGGGCTTGATATGCTTCGGAAAGCGTGGGAAGCTCAATCCAAGATACATAGGGCCTTTTGAGATTCTCGCAAGAATCAGCCCTGTGGCTTACAAGCTCAATCTACCGAAAGAACTCAGTAACGTACATCCTACCTTCCACGTGTCAAACTTGAAAAAGTGCCTATCTGACGAGACTCTTGTTATTCCACTCGACGAGATCAAGATCAACGAGAGCCTCAACCTCGTGGAGGAACCAGTAGAGATCATGGACCGAGAGGTCAAGCAAACAAAGCAGAGCCGTATCCCGATAGTGAAGGTGCGCTGGAACGCAAAGCGTGGACCAGAATTCACTTGGGAACGTAGGGATCAGATGAAACTGAAATACCCTCACCTTTTTGCTTAGTTATTTGTAATTTCTTATTTGCTTACATTCTAATTTTGGGACGAAATTCCTTCTAACGGGGGGATGATGTGACAACCCGGAATTTCCATTTGTACAAACAATATTTATTCAATAGAAGTCAGTCCAATTTCAGTGATTTTCAGACTTTTCTGAACAAGTTAGTGTACATTAGGGTTTACACTTTAGGAGATATCAGGAGAGTGGATGCTCCTGGGTTTGTGAAATTTGAACATTTCAAGTTTCATAATGTTACAGTCCGAGTTCGAGAATAAAAATATTTTCTGTCAAAATATTTCAGGACTATAAAGAGTTTTCTGAATTAAATTAATTCATTATTCACAATTCCAGCTAGAGAAAAGCCATTTTCTCTCTGACAGATCTTCGGGTTTTTATCCCAGATTGTGAGTAACTCTTTCTAGTAGTGTTAGAATACATATTAGATGCTTAAAACATGATTTAGATGGCTAAATCATGAGATCTAGGAGTTTACTCGCCAAGGTGTTCTTGGGCGGTAAACTCAAGAGTTTACAACCGTAAACTCCATGTGTGATGGATTATGGAGAGTAAACTCTCTTGTAAGGTCCTTTGGAAACCCTAAACTCAAGTACCCTGTCCCACAATAGCTAAGATGAAGTCCTTACGGCTTAAAACACTTATATAAAGTGTTATCTATGTCTAGGATGTATTAAACATTATCAATTAGTATTTGAGTCTAATTGAGTGCATATATGTGTGATTATATGTTCATTAGGATCGTAGTGTGTGCACAAGTCCTCGCTTGACACCTAGCAATCCGATACCGTTCAGTTCATTCCAATCACCAACTACAGGTGAGTTCATACCCCTTAATCAATGTTTTAAAGGATTTTAAATGCTTTTATGGGGGGAATACAAGTAGAAAACAATAAGTTATTAAATCAATTTTATGTATTTTATAACTGTGTTTTCACTCAGTAGATTTCACATATTTCAAGAGGAGTCACATGAAATGGTTTACTATCTTAAAATACTTGGACAATAGAAGTATTAGTTTTGAAATGTATAATGACTTCAAGTCACTTTAAATTATTGTTCAAAACTCCTAGATATCTTGCAAAACCAATATATTTTACCTTTTGAATCAAACTATACTTATACGTATATGTTCATTTATATGTTAGAGATTATAGTTTTCATCCTTCGTTCAGTTTCCCGTACCCTGGCGTAGCGAGGGTGCATAAACCTACTTGAACAACCACATACTTTCCAGTTAGCTATCATAGGGATAGTCAGAAGATATCAAACAAGAGTCAGTTCATTCATGAGTCTATACTAATGCCTTACATGATACATGAGTACACGTACTTAGGATTATATGATACATGAATATGTTTACATATACTTACCTGTTACATGAACACACTTACAAGAATACCATATAGGGACACTTCTTCATAGGTGCATTATCCTGTACTTACTTACCTTGGATACTTGAACTTAGATCTAAGAGGATGATTTATTAGTATTTATTGTGTAAATTGTCTTTCCTATCCCCGTTCAATGGGATGTTTCGGCGGGACTTACCATTCCGAATCTCACTGATTAGCACCAGTGGTCGATGACGTCTACGGATGTCTAAGGTAGTCACTTGATTAGTGGTCAGTGACGGGACTAACTATCCCTCCGTCCGCTGTTGCAACAGTGGATGAGATGTGAATCTTCGGAGGATCATTAGGTTGGCGATCTGCGTCAAGAGATCGATACAGAGACTAACCCTCCTTCCATCCTGCTGCTGCTACAGAGGATGAGGGGACACTCTCTGGATGTTCCTTAGGGTCTATCTTTCGTTTCAGCGATGTCGTGTTTCTCCTGGTAATCCAAGACAATAACACTTACATGATTATATTTTCCCTGTTTACTTTATTTTGTGATTACTTTCACATAAACGAAGAGTTAGACTGAGTGCTCTAGTACTAGTCAATAGAAAGGAAAAACTATCATTTTACATACAAAACATTCGAGTCTTGGTAGAAGACTACACTTCATTCATACAAAACATTCGAGTCTTGGTAGAAGACTACACTTCATTCATACAAAACATTCGAGTCTTGGTAGAAGACTACACTTCATTCATACAAAACATTCGAGTCTTGGTAGAAGACTACACTTCATTCATACAAAACATTCGAGTCTTGGTAGAAGACTACACTTCATTCATACAAAACATTTGAGTCTTGGTAGAAGACTACACTTCATTCATACAAAACATTCGAGTCTTGGTAGAAGACTACACTTCATTCATACAAAACATTCGAGTCTTGGTAGAAGACTACACTTCATTCATACAAAACATTCGAGTCTTGGTAGAAGACTTCACTTCATTCATACAAAACATTCGAGTCTTGGTAGAAGACTACACTTCATTCATACAAAACATTCGAGTCTTGGTAGAAGACTACATTTCATACTTATAGACCATAAGGGTTTTTCTAGGGATTTCATACTTACCTCAACATTTTCACTTACAGTTTTTCATGGCATTCATAGCAGATTTTCACAAACAAAGCAATGACACTTATATACTTATGAACTCACCAGCTTTAAAGCTGATACTCGCTTTCAAAATAACTTGTATTCTCAGGTCGCCAGTAGACAGGTTTTGAGAAGACGGAGCAGTCAAGTCTCGTCTTTTATTTTGATTGTATATTTTTGGTGTCTTATTACAATGAAAGAACACACATGTATAAAACTTTACTTATAATGCAATGGATGATGTTGTTGCTTGTTTATTATATTACACTGTTGTGATACTGTACATGACGTCCTCCACCCCTGAACGTTTCCGCCGTTCGTGGTTTTGGGGTGTGACATATTAAGAGACAACTTGCTGTAACTGAAGAACTTGACACATTGAAAATTATGTTTGGAAAAACAGATGTCAGTTTCAAAAATTATACTGCGTCAAGTCAGACTATCGAGTCCTTATTTGAAACCCAATTAAAATTTAAAAATAACCAAAACAAGGGTCTAGGGTATGATAGTGTTCCTCCACCTTTCAATCATAACTACACATCCATCCCTATGACTCATGAAGAAATTGACAGGGAGGCACATCTTCGATATGGCAAACAAGCTGGATTTGTTTCAGGAGGTATTCAGGTTGAATATACTAATGTTTCTACTTCATATACAGGTAAAGTAGCAGAAGATGAGAACAAGGAGAACACTACTGAACAAACCAGTGACTCCTTGAACTCAAAATCTGTTGCTTCGAATTATGTTGCTCCTAACAAACCTGTCGTTGAGAAATAGAGGCCTCCAATCCCAACGCAACAGAGTGCTTGTTGCAAGTGTGCATGTGGGAACACCAAGAGACAAGGAAAGGACACGCCACCAGGGGCAGGAAGAGACAACTTACCAGTGAAGAAAAAGACATGTTTTCACTGTGCAACACCTGGACACATTGCCATAAATTGTCCTAATTGAGCATACGTTCCCTACTATGCACAAGGCTGGAAAAACATGCCAAGTGGGAGATACTTCAAAAGAAACCCTTCCAGGTCACATTCAGACAATGGTGACTGGAATGTGCAGAAGGCCAAAAATCAAACCAAAAAGGCCAAGAATCAAAATCCCAAGGGCAAGAAGGAAATGTCAGCCAACAAGCCCAATCCAAGAGATGATCCAGTGAAACAAAGACCTGTTAAATCAAAGTCATCTGGGCACCCGCTTCAAGTTCCAAATCAAGTGCTGAGGCACCCATCGGATCGAACAAGAAATGGGTTAAACCCGAATATAGATGGGTACCAAAGGTGAAAACTCCCAAATCTTCTAATGATTCTAATATTTCTACATCTTCTGTTTGTGATAAGCAGGATATGTCATGGGAGAGAGTACCCTGCATTGATGATAAAGGTCAACCCAGTTTCAAAATGGACTGGGTTCCAAAGACCAACTGATCCCGCTCTATGTCGGAGTAGCTATGGAGGCATATCATCATACTTCGGTTTGTTGGTAGTGGCTGTTCCAGGCACGTGATAGGAGGCATCTCTCAACTGTACAACACTCAGAACATTATTTAAGAGTATGTGTCCTTTGCGGGAAGGGAAGAAAGGAAGGGATCACTCATGGGGTTAGTGCTTAACGATGTGAAGAATTCTTGGATCTGTTATGAGGTTATGCGTGTTGTTCTCCGACCTTCTGGATGCAAATTCAATCGGTGACTTACGGTTTGAGTTTTCTTCTCTATACTCCTGAGTTTTTTCTTAAGCTGATTCGCTTTAAAGACAAAATTTTGTTTTAGGATAGTTTAAATTTGCGCATTTAATTTTGTTTCTCTCCTATGCACAAATTTAGGGGGAGAAATAAAAACAAAAAAAATTAGAAAATCAAAAAAAAATCCAAAAACATTAGAAAATCAGAAAATCAAAATACAGTGTTAATGGAATGTGCTTGCAGGAGATGTTTTGGGAAATGAAATTAGCAAGTGATAACAGGAAATCTGAATCTGTGTAAGGGACTGAATCTGAATTGTCTACGCTTTGTGTTCGATGCGCTAGTAGGCACGAAAGGTTTTAAATGGACTTGACTAGGGAAGTTGAACCTAATGAATTTGAGGACTTGACAAACTTTGACCTAGTTAGATCCGTTTAACCTGATTTCACGATGCTCGGATAGGTTGAGCAGGGAGATATACATGGGAATCTACCGGTCATTTTAAATTATCCGTATCTAGAACTGTGGATTCACTTTTCCTCGATGTGCGGATTCTGTCCTTAATTCCAGTTGGATGGGGCGACTGGTAAATTCCGATAAATTAGGTCTGTAGAATATCATTTTCTTTCTTTTTGTCTGTTAGTCATATGTTGTCTCCTTTACGTGACTTCCAATCCGACCTGGAACACAACATATGCAACTCTATTTCTCTGCATGTTATATATATGAAATTCCTCTTATCTGTTAGCCATATGCTGTCTCCTTTGCGTGGCTTCCAATCCGACTTGGTACACAGCATATGCAACCTTCTACTTCTCAATCCCTCTAAAACGTTAAGTAATAGTAATCTGAATCTGCTCTCTCTCTCTCTCTCTCTGAATGATTGTCTGCTCACCCGATGCAAGGAGTACTCTGAAAGTTCTTGATGGCTGGGGCATATCAAGAAGCGGGAAACATGTTCTAGTACACTTAAAATTGACCACATGCAGATTGTCTGTATATCTCGCTGCTCGATTTAGGTGGACAATAATATCCTTGGTTGTAGTCAGTTAAATGGTCATAAGAAAAATCTATTTAAGAATTAGGGCCAATCATGATAATAAAATTATAATTAGATATATGTATGTATCATGTCATTGGTAAATTGTCCAAATCTTGTCATAAATGTTTTGTGTTTAAGTGGATCACAATACCGGCGATTGACCAGATCTATTCATGAAGGGAGAGGTACTGATAAACGGATAAAGGCTGTCTAAAAACTTTGATCCCAAATCACTCTTAAAGTTAGCTATTATTTTTGTTTTTGTTAAGTTTGTTCATAGAGTTCTTCTAATTTAAATATTAGGGGAGAATTAAAATTTATAAAAAAAATCAAACAAAAATAAAAAAAAAATTCAAAATCAAAAATAGTGTTATTTCTGTTTTACTTTTTGTTCTAAGTTTTCTTTTAGTTTTGTTTTGTCTTGAAAAGTGATTTCAGGTGAAGATGAAACTCATGGAGTTTGTGATGAAGATTTCTGAGCCAAAGCCTCGTCCGTGAGCATCGAAGAATTCTTATTCGAAGGAGCAAGAAATGAAGATTATTCTTTCAACATTCAATCCTTCAACCCCAGAAGCAAGGTGAAGCTGAAATTGAAGATTATGTGACGGATTGCATTGAAGCCTCCTCAATCAGTCTGCTGCTATCTTAAACCTGCTGAAGCGATCCAGAAGATTATTTCCCTTTGATGTTCTCTCTGAAGATTCTCAAGCTGAAAGCGCTATCTTTCAAGAATCAGTACATCAAGCATCCTCACCCAATGTGCATTCAATTCCAAATCTTGAAGAATTGCCCAAGTGCTCAAGATGAAGTCATTCAATGAAGATAAATGCTGAAGCCAATCTCCCAATGAAGATTAACCAGAAGAGCCAGCTACTTTTTTGGGGGAGCCTGTTGGGTCAATTAAGAAAAGAAAGCTATAAACCAAGGGGGGATTATTGGGTCAAAATATGGTTTAGACTTTGCTTTTCTGGGCAATTATATTTTTATGTAATATTTTATGAGCTTTGAGTCTAGTTTACAGTCAAGTGGGGTTTACGGTTGAATTTACGGCTGTAAACAGGTTTACGGCCATAAACCCATTTACAGCCCATGTCCACCAAGCCCATGCTCCCCTTGTATAAATATAGGTGTTAGGGTGTGAGGAACGGATTGATGAACGGGAAAAGAGAGAAACTAGAGAGCATTTTGTGTGTGTGAATCTTTTGTATCTGGAACTTTAATTCTAATCAATCCATATAGAGATTCATATTCTTCTTCTTCTTCTCTTTTATTTGATCTGATATCATTCGTTTGATTGGGATTCCGCACCATCAAACGGATCTGATTGATACACAGGCAAATTAGGGACTTACAGATCGAAAAAGAAATGGGTTAAACCTAACTACAAATGGGTACCAAAGGTTCAATCTCCCAAGTCTCCTAATGCTTCTAACGTTTCTACATCTTCTGTTTGTGATAAGCAGGACATGTCATGGGAGAGAGTACCGTGCAAGGATGAAAAGGGTTAACCCGGTTTCAAAATGGACTGGGTTCCAAAGACCAATTGATCCCGCTCTATGCTGGAGCAGCTATGGGGGCATATCATCAAACTTTGGTTTGTTGGTAGTGGCTGTTCCAGGCACATGATAGGAGGCATCTCTCAACTGTACAACACTTAGAACATTGTTTGGAAGTATGTGTCCTTTGCGGGAAAGGAAGAAAGGAAGAGATCACAAACGGGGTTTGTGCTTAATGACATGAAGAATTTTCGGATCTGTTCTGAGATTATGCGTGCTGTTCTCAGACCTTCTGGATGCAAATTCAATCGGTGACTTACGGTTTGAGTTTTCTTCTCTATACTCCTGAGTTTTTCTTAAGCTGATTCGCTTTAAAGACAAATTTTTGTTTTAGCATAGTTTCAATTTGCGCATTTACTTTCGTTTCTCTCCTATGCACAAATTTACGGGCAGAAATAAAAACAAAACAAAAAATTAGAAAATTTTTAAAAAATCCAAAAACATTAGAAAATCAGAAAATAAAAAAATAATATATGCTGGTTACGAAATGTGCATGAGGGAAATGTTTTGGGAAGTGATATGATCATGTGATAACAGGCAACCTGAGTCTGTGTAACATACCCAAAGTTGAAGGGTCTTTGCTCTGGTTTGATGCGTCGGTAGGCACGAAAGATTCTAAATGGACTTGACTAGGCAGAGTTGAACTTAAGAAATTCTTATTCTTGACAAATCTTGACCTTGTTAGATCCGTTTAGCATGACAATACGATGCTCGGATAGGTTCAGCAGGAAGATATATATGGGAATCCACTCGTCACATTAAATGAACCCGTACTTGGAACCGTGGATTAAATTTTCCTCGATGTGCGGATTTTTGTCCTTAATTCCGGTATTGATGGGGTGACTGGTAAATTCCGATGAGTTAGGTCTGTAGAAAATTGTTTTCTTTCACCTCCTATCTCTCAGTCATATGTTGCACCCTTTGCATGATTGGAAGAGATCTGACCTGGACTGCAACATATGCAAATCTATTTCTTTGCATATTAAATCTATGAAATTCTTCTTATCCGTTAGCCATATGCTATCTCCTTTGTGTGACTAACAATCCGACCTGGTACACAGCATATGCATCCTTCTACTTTTCAATCCCTCTAAAACTATAAGTGATAATAATATGAATCTAATTTCTCTCCTAATGATTGTCTGCTCACCCGATGTAAGGAGTACTCTGGAAGTCCTTGATTACTGGGGCATATCAGGAAGCGGGAAACATGTTCCAGTACAATTAAAATTGAACACTCAAAGATAGTCTATAGATCTCGCTGCTCAATTTAGGTGGACAACAATATCTTTGGTCGTCGTTAGCTGAATGGTCCTTAAGGAATATTATCTAGGAACTTAGGATCACATTGTCTTGTCACTTATAGTATGTCCTAATGTTGTCACAATTTTTCATGTTTAAGTGGACAATAATATCGGCGATCGACCAGACAAAGACGTGAAGATAGAAGGTACCGACAAGCGGATAAAGGTTGTCTAAAACGTTGATCCCAAATCACTCTTAAAGTTAGATATCATTTTATTTTTGTTAAATTTTTTCATAGTTTCTTCTAATTTAAATATTAGGGGAGATTTAAAAAAAAAAAAAAAACCAAAAAAAAAATCTAGAAAACTAAAAATCCAAAAGTAGTGTTATTTCTGTTTTACTTTTTGTTCAGAAAATATGAAAAACCAAAAAATATTGTGTGCTAAATTTTCTTTTAGTTTTGTTTTGTCTTGAAAAGTGAATTTAGGTGAAGATAAAACTCATGGAGTGTTGGAGTGCAAATTTCTTCATTCATGACTTTGTAAATGTTTGGCTTTTGTAAAACTCACTTGCATGTGGTGCATTAGCGTTTAGACCCATTTGTTAGTTAGTGTGAGAGAGAGACATGTAAACACCTCTATATAAGGTGGGTTTGTCCACTTGTAGAGGTGTGCTTGAGAGATGTAGATGTGAGTGTGTAAGTGTGTGTTAATTATGTAGATGTAGATCTATGTCCTTTTTTGTAACACCATATACATTCAATATATCTCTTAAACACCCAAATCACCATGTTCAATTTTGCAAGCTTTAATTCCGTATGCCAAACCATGTTCTTTGTCACTACAATTGGTATCAAAGTGGGTCTTCAAGATCAAGGTGATATTTGAAGAGCGATTCTCGGTTTGGCAATTGTCGCAATTTGATCTATTTTGGTGAGTCTCTCTCTATGAGCTCTTGTAATATTTGAATCGTGCTTTGCGTTTTTGATTTGTGATCATTTGACTCATTGGATCAAATTTTCTTTGAAAAACTCATTTGTTGTGATCCGATATATCTTTTTTTGATCAAAGCCAAATCCAATTTCATATTTGCTGTTCGATTCGATTTTCAAATTGCTAGTGTTCATTTGAATCAAGATTTAACGCAAAATCAAATTTCAATAATATTCATCCAGTTAATATTGTTCGTATATTTTTTTTTAAGTTCAATGTACAAATTTGTTTCTTGTACAGATGATTTCGAAGCCTATCAAACATTGAATTCAATTTTACAAAGGTGTGAGCCCAAAATAATTAAAGATCCAACTCCATGTTTGAGCCCAAATTGCTAATCCTATTAACTGTTCATCTTTGAAATCGAAGCCTAATGTCACGAGTCTGTTGTTCATCCGTCAAGTCAAAATTGAAGTTAAAGTCAAAATAGAACATATCAAACTCGATTTAGACTATGTTCGTTGATTGAGTTGAAGACGAAAGAATTTTTGGAATAGAAAACGATTTTCTGTTGTTGTATTCAAATCGATCTGATGTTCTTGTTCTTAACATCGATTCATATGTGCCAGTCGTTTCATGGAGTCAATATCTTAAACTGTTGATTCAATAAATTAGAAGTTTCAATTGATGTTTGTTCTTGAAGTCAAAATTTGTTTCGATTTTAACTTTTATGATAGTCGAATCGTTTGTAATCGGTTTTCAAAGATGATTCTCAAAGGATTCGATAGTTGATTAGGTCGAACGCTTTTATTTGGAATTCGATTATGAAAGCTGTTAGGGGGTGTTTGGCTTAGCTTTTGAATGGCCAAAAGTCCTTTTAGAAAAAGATCATAGGCAAAAGATGTTTGGCAAAAGACTTCTAAAAGCTACTTTTGGATTTTGCAAAGAAGGAAAATCAACTTTTTGGAAAAGTCAGGAAAACCTGACTTTTTGTAACTTTTCCAAAAAGATCTTTTGGCCTCTAAAAAGCTAAGCCAAACACCCCCTTAAAATCGATTGAATGGATAATCGACTGTGAACATTCTTGATTTGTTGACTTCAATTACTGATTTTGAACTGAGAAGGTGTAATAATTGATCGGATGATATTAATTTCGAAGGACTATTGATATTGGAAGTCGATTCTCAAAACTATTTCTTGTTTTTGGGTATTATGTGGAATCGATGGGTATTTTTTTTTTTGTAAAACAAAGCGAACAGATCGATTGCTTTGAAGTCGATTATTATAAGATTGATTTCGAATGTTTTTGGAAGTCAAAAACAAATCATAAATGGTTGAAGTCGATTTCAATGGCAGATAACGAAATTGAGTCAATAATTTGATATCGCTGTTTTGGATTGATAACTACAATCGAAGTCTTGATTTAGCGTTAGATGTTGATTTAGCAATGGTCGACTTTGGGTTGACGATTTAACGAATGTTTTGGTGATTTAGATTCGAAGGTGGGTTTTTGATTTTTATACGAAGGTTATTTTGGAATCGGATTTTGATGTTCAAAATGGAGGGAAAACGACGAATTTTTGGAATCAAAGAACTGGTTTTGATCAAAGTTGAAAACCCAGGCTTCGTTATACTGTGTTGACTTCGAATGGTTGAAGTATGGAATTTAATTTGAAAAAAATGGGTTGAGGAATTAACGAACACAAGGTTTGGATTGAGAATCGAAGGTATCACTTTCAAAGGGTTTTGACATCGATTCGAAGGATCCGGATGGAAAAGCGAAGTGTATTAATCAATTCATATGAAGCGAAGGATCTGTATCGGTGTATAGTTTCGACTTTGAGAATTCATACGAAGTGATGAAGTAAACTAATATGCTTCGAATTAGGTCCCTGATCTTTTACCAAAGTGCAACAAATGGTCTAACTTCGAATGATTGGCAAAAGCTTCCAATTTTTTGATTAAAAAGTAGAATTTTCGAATTAAGCCCCTGAGCCTTCGAATTTTTGTCACTTCGCAAATTAACTCAAGTTTCGAATATTAGACATTTTTCACCCAACTTCGAAAATTGTTTGAGGCTTCGCATATTTGGTGCAAGTCTTCATATGTTTGAGCAAAAAGGACAGAATTTACGAAGATGGTCCCTGAGACTTCGAATTTTTGGCAGTTTATACCCAAATTCGAAAAAGGACTGTTTTTGCTGAAAATTGGAGAAAATGTATTTCAAGCCCCTGTAGTTTGTGCAAATTAACGCTTTCTACCCAGCTTTGGAAAAGGGGGAGAGTTTTGCATATTTTGTTGTTTTGGGCGCAACGGGTCACTGCAGAAATTTGAAAATGACAATTTCTACCCATTTTTGAGAAATTTTGTCAAAGGCGATCCGTGAACGACGATAAAAATTGATTATTTTTTGAGTTTTCCGGATTGAAGCACAAAGTTTATGCCACATGTTAAGGGGGAGTTTTGACACCAAAAATTCCGAATAGAGCACGTTCTTTTTCCTTTGGAGTTTAATAATCAAATTTCGATTATAAAAAGGGGGAGAAGTTTAATATGGAAATTTGAACTTGAATTTTTCATAGTACGCGGATTTGAAGACCAAAGTGATCTTGAAGTTTTGAAGCCTACGAGATGACGCAATTGGAAGTTCGGAAGTGATGTATTCGAAATGGGATTGGTTTTATTGAAGATTTTTGGGGTGTGTTTTTATGTGCAACTTTTGGGTGATTATTTGGAGTATGGAATACTCTTGATCATTCGTTGCTGATTGGTTTGTATGGTCTCACATCCTAGAGCCCAAATTGAAGAATCATGGAAGAATTGAAGATTGAAGTTCGTTTCGACAAGTGTCACCTTTGAGGCTCGAACGGCGTAGTGCTTGATTTTGGAAGATTTGAAGTGGGTCATTCATTCCTAACTTTGAGGGGGAAAATGTTGGAGTGCAAAGTTCTTCATTCATGACTTTGTAAATGCTTGACTTTTGTAAAACCCACTTGCATGTGGTGCATTAGCCTTTAGACCCATTTGTTAGTTAGAGTGAGAGAGAGACATGTAAACACCTCTATATAAGGTGGGTTTGTCCACTTGTAGAGGTGTGATTGAGAGAGGTAGAAGTGAGTGTGTAAGTGTGTGTTAATTATGTAGATGTAGATCTATGTCCTTTTTTGGGAAGTGATATGATCATGTGATAACAGGCAACCTGAGTCTGCGTAACGTACCCAAAGTTGAAGGGTCTTTGCTCTGGTTTGATGCGTCGGTAGGCACGAAAGATTCTAAATGGACTTGAGTAGGCAGAGTTGAACTTAGGAAATCCTTAGTCTTGAAAAATCTTGACCTAGTTACATCCGTTCAGCATGACAATACGACGCTCGGATAGGTTGAGCAGGGAGATATATATATGAGAATCCACTCGTCACATTGAATGAACCCGTACTTGGAACCGTGGATTAACTTTTCCTCGATGTGCAGATTATGTCCTTAATTTTGGTATTGATGGGGCGACTGGTAAATTCCGATGAGTGAGGTCTGTAGAAAATTGTTTTCTTTCTCCTCCTATCTGTCAGTCATATGTTGCACCCTTTGCGTGATTGGAAGAGATTCGACCTGGACTGCAACATATGCAAATCTATTTCTCTGCATATTATATCTATGAAATTCTTCTAATCTGTTATGTAACAACTCAAATTTTTCAAGCAAATTTTTATTCTTAAAACATAATTATTCCATTAAAAACAAGGCATAAATAGTATAATCATTCGGTCAATACAATTATTCAAACTCCCAAGATCATAAAACAATCTTCAGTGTGTATCGATCATGCCGGCGCCTTCCCACGGTCCTCGCTAGTACCTGAAATACATGCACGACAACTGTAAGCATAAATGCTTAGTGAGTTCCCCAATATACACTTACACACATACGCCTTTCCAGGCCCTGACCTTCCGGTCCTCATATCAACGCCTTCCGGCCAATACATAAATGCCTTCCGGCCCACATATCATACATAGCATACATAACAATTAACTTACCACATACATCATACATATCACATAACATATCCGACCTTCCGGTCATACAGTCAAACCCTTCCGGGTACAGTATAGTGAGAAGACTCACCTCGTAAATGCTGAAACTAGCAACTCCTGAAATCACTCGTGCACAAACCAACGAGCTACAACCCTCCTATAACATTACATAACTCATTAGCACTCATATCATCTAAGTGTGACTATCCCTAAGAAGTCAGACTTAGGTCAACTCTGGTCAACGGTCAACTCGACTGGACTCGGCGAGTCCCATGGCGACTCGGCGAGTCTAGACGTCTTTCAACTTTCTGAGATTCCTTATCTGCTCGTCGAGTACCCTCCTCGACCCGACGAGTTACTCCTGGAAGAATCGCGGGGCCACCCCGACTCCACTCGCCGAGTCTGAAGAACAACTCGGCGAGTCCCAGTACATCTTCAAGCTACTCGCCGAGTCTGAAGAACAACTCGGCGAGTCCATGCCATGCAAACGAGTAACTGCTTCCTGAATCACGTATGGCCTCAAGGTATACAACCATGGGACCCTCTGGACATCTAAACATCTCATTACTGGGGTAAAAGCGTTTGGGTAACAACATAATAACCCATCAAATCCCTAAATGGGTTTCATAACCCTAAACTCATAGACACATCAAGATAACAGATTTTGGTCCGAGTATTACCTGAGAACGTTCCTTCTGTGTTCCCCAAACCTCAGAACTTGATCCTCCTTGATATTCCTTTGGCCAATTTCTTCTTCTTCTTGCCTAGCAAGTTCCTCCAAGTTCCAATAGCTTTCTCTCTTGCCCTAGACGTCCACAACAATTAGAACCCCTTTCAATCGATCAAAAGACTGCAAATGACGGCCTAAGAGGCGTTATATACGATTCAACTGAACGGTTAGGGTTTCTGCTGCACAGCGTCGACTCGCCGAGTCCATGCCTGGACTCGTCGAGTCCCGTCGCGATCCCGCGACCAAGTCTGCGATCCTACTCGGCGAGTCTAGGCTCCAACTCGCCGAGTCCCCCCTTTAAATCACCCCAAAAACATAATTTAATAATACCTGAGGTTCCGGGCTGTTACAACTCTCCCCCACTTGGATTAGACTTCGCCCTCGAAGTCTCACTCTGCAAATAGTTCCGGATGCTGCTCCCGCATCTCATGCTCCGGCTCCCAAGTCAATTCCGATCCCCTACGGTGCTGCCATTGAACCAGCACCAGAGGTACTTCCTTGTTCCTCAGAACCTTGATCTTCCGATCCTTGATCGCCACTGGTCTCTCCGCGTAATTCAGGCTCGCATCCACCTGAATATCTTCCAACGGAACCACTGCCGACTCATCGGCTATGCATTTCCTCAACTGCGACACATGAAAAGTGTCATGGATCTGACCCAACTCCGCTGGTAACTCCAACCGGTAGGCTACCCGACCTATCCTTGCAATCACACGAAATGGCCTAATATACCGGGGCCCCAATTTGCCCCTCTTCCTGAATCGAATCACTCCTTTCCAAGGAGAGACCTTCAGGAGAACGTAGTCGCCGACTTGAAATTCAAGCTCGGATCGGCGCCTGTCTGCATAACTCTTCTGTCGGCTCTGGGCAGTCAACAACCTTTGTCTCACTCGCTGAATCTGTTCTGACGTCTGGAGTATGATCTCCGTGCTGCCCATCACTCTCTGTCCCACCTCTCCCCAGCAAATGGGAGTCCGACACCTCCTACCATACAACAGCTCGAAAGGCGGCATACCAATGCTCGAATGATGGCTGTTGTTGTAGGAGAACTCCGCCAATGGTAAGTACGCATCCCAACTACCCCCGAAGTCTAACACACACGCTCGGAGCATGTCCTCCAGCGTCTGAATCGTCCGCTCGCTCTGACCGTCTGTCTGGGGATGGTATGCGGTACTAAAATGCAACTTAGTACCCAGCTCCTCATGGAATTTCTTCCAGAACCTGGAAGTGAAGCGCACATCGCGGTCTGACACAATCGAGATCGGCACCCCGTGCCGAGATACCACTTCTTTCACGTATATCTCCGCTAACTTTTCCGCTGAAGAGCTCTCACTGATGGCAAGGAAGTGTGCACTCTTCGTCAACCTATCCACAATCACCCAAATTGCGTCTACTCCCCTAGCAGTCCTTGGCAATTTGGTGATAAAATCCATGGTGATCTGTTCCCACTTCCACTCGGGGATCTCCAATGGCTGTAACTTGCCATGCGGTCTCTGGTGCTCAGCTTTAACCCTGCGGCAGGTCAAGCACCTCTCAACGAACCATGCCACGTCCCTCTTCATACAGGGCCACCAATATTCCTTCCGTAAATCCAAATACATCTTTGTAGCACCGGGATGAATCGAGAATTTTGATTTATGAGCCTCATCCATCAACGTTATACGCGTACCGCCCACGAACGGTACCCATATCCGACTCTGAAACGTCATAAGGCCTCGACTATCTTTGACAAACTCTGAGATTAACCCCACAACCCGCTCTTTCTTCTGCATTTCTGGTCGCATAGCCTCAGCCTGTGCCCTACGAATATCATCCAATACAGGAGTCATCACGGTCAATCTCAAGCACACATCTCGCAATGGAGTGCTCTCCGCCCTGCGGCTCAATGCGTCGGCTACCACATTAGCCTTGCCTGGGTGGTACAGGATCTCACAATCATAATCCTTGACCACATCCAACCACCTCCTCTGACGCATATTTAGGTTGGGTTGATCCATCAAATACTTCAAACTCTTATGGTCCGTGTATATCGTACATCGAACCCCATACAAGTAGTGACGCCAAATCTTGAGTGCGAACACTACTGCCCCCAGCTCTAAATCATGCGTGGGATATCTCGCCTCATGAGGCTTCAGCTGCCTCGATGCATAAGCTATCACATGACCCCTCTGCATCAATACTGCCCCCAATCCCGAAATTGATGCGTCGCAATATACCACGAAATCTTCCATCCCTTCTGGGAGAGTCAATACCGGGGCTTCGCACAATCTCTGACGAAGTGTCTCAAAGGAGATCTGCTGCTCGGGCCCCCATGAGAACGTAACACCCTTCCGGGTCAACCTGGTGAGTGACACTGCAATCTTGGAGAAATCCTTGATGAATCTCCGATAATACCCTGCCAACCCAAGGAAACTTCTGATCTCAGAGGGTGACTTCGGCACCTCCCAGCTCATCACCGCCTCAACCTTGGCCGGATCGACCAATATCCCTTTCTGATTAACCACATGTCCTAGAAACTGGACCTCCCGCAACCAGAAGTCACATTTGGAGAACTTTGCATAAAGCTTCTCCGACCTCAATACCTCAAGGACCTCCCTCAAATGCTCCTCATGCTGCTCTCTCGATCTCGAATACACCAGAATGTCGTCGATAAATACGATCACCGACCGATCCAACATCGGCCTGCATACCCTGTTCATGAGATCCATGAACACCGCCGGGGCATTGGTGAGTCCAAAAGGCATCACCACAAACTCATAATGCCCATATCGCGTCCTAAACGCTGTCTTCTGGACATCTTCATCCCGTACTCTCACCTGATGGTAACCCGACCTCAGATCGATCTTGGAAAACCAAGATGCTCCCTGCAACTGATCGAATAAATCATCGATCCTCGGCAACGGGTAACGGTTCTTGACCGTTAGCTTGTTCAACTCCCGGTAATCAATGCACATCCGGTGTGAACCATCCTTCTTCTTGACGAACAAAATAGGTGCTCCCCATGGCGAACTGCTCGGCCGAATGAATCCCTTTCCCAGCAACTCCTGGAGTTGCGAGGACAACTCTTGCATCTCTGGAGGTGCAAGACGATAGGGCACTTTAGCAATAGGCGCAGCCCCCGGAACCAGATCGATACCAAACTCTACTTGCCTCACAGGAGGTACTCCCGGCAGTTCCTCGGGAAAGACATCTGGAAACTCACACACCACCGGGACCTCCTTAACAGACTTCGGTCTCTCGGAAACCTCCCGCGTATCCATCACATACGCCACAAAACCCTTACAGCCCTGCTGTAGACACTGCCTCGCCCTAGCGGTCGAACAAAAAGCTGATCCTGAACGAGTACCCTCACCGTACACCGAAAGGACTCCCCCATCATGGTCTCGAATGGTCACCAACTGGCGTTCGCAGTCGATGACAGCGCCGAATCGGCCCAACCAGTCCATGCCCACGATAACACAGACATCCCCCATCGCAATAGGAATCAGGTCAATCGGGAATTCAACCCCGAAAATCTCTAGTACACATCCCCGAAGAACCTCCGTAGCACGAATCACCTTCTCATCAGCTATAGAAACCCGCAAAGGTCGACTCAACGATTCACGACTCACGCCGATCTGCTGACTAAAGGCTAAGGACACAAAGGACCTACTCGCACCCGAGTCAAATAACACTAAGGCAGGCACAGAGTTCACAAGGAAAGTACCTACGCGCATAATAATATAAGCATAACATATCGATATTAAAATAATTACATGAATGACAACATACCTGCCACAACATCGGGCGCAGCGCGGACCTCCTCCGCAGTCAGCTGAAAAGCTCTCCCACGAGCCCTCGGGGCCTCGACCTTCACCGGTCGAGTCTCAATAGTCCTGGCAACAGGTGCAGATCCCTGACGAAGCTGAGGGCACTCGGCCTTCCGATGGCCGGTCTGGTTGCAATGAAAGCAAACCATAAATCCCTTGGGACACTCCCTAGCAATGTGTCCCTCCTTGCCACACTTGTAGCAAGCACCGGCTCGACACGCCCCATCATGACCCTTACCGCACTTTACGCAAGTGCGGTTCTTCGAACCTCCCGTCCTCGAGTCGGCGGACTTGATCCGCTTAGCTGCCGGCTGAGACTGAGCCGGTCGCCGGTCTGCCTGCTGAGACTCGGCCTCCTCCCTGGCCTGAGTCTCTAACTCGATCTCACGCTTCCTGGCATTCGCCTGAAGCTCAGTAAAAGTATGGTAAGTGGAGTTTGACACAAACTCCCGGATCTCCCGCCTCAGAACACCCAAGTACCGGCTCATCCGAGCCTGCTCTGTGGCCACCAGCTCGGGGCAAAACATCGCCCTCTCATGGAACTTCCGCGTGATCGCCGCCACCGAATCAGTACCCTGCTTGAGGGTTAAGAACTCCTGAACCAGTCGTTCCCGCTCCACCGGGGGAACGTACTCCTCCCTGAACATGGTAGTGAACCCCTCCCATGTCACTGCCGCAGTCTCTGCCAAAGTGAAGTTCGCCGTCACGAACTTCCACCAGTCCTTTGCTCCCAGACGGAGCTGGTTCAAAGCGAACCGTACCCTCAGGTGCTCCGGGCATGAACAAGTGTAGAAGCACCCCTCTATATCTGCGATCCACCTCATCGCAGCAATCGGATCCTGCGTCCCATCGAACTCTGGTGGCTTCGTGTTGCTGAACTCTCGGAACAGCAATGAATCACCCCCCTGTGGCCTAGCAGCGGCCACAGCTGCGGTAGCTGCAGCGGTTGCAGCCTCAGTCAATGCGGCGTACCGCTCGTCGAACGTCTCCATAAGGGTGGTCTTGATAGACCCAAACATCTCCGGGATCTCAGCCCGGATCGCCGCCGCCACCTCCTCCTGAATCATCTGACGAATAGCCTCGTCACTCACACCACTCGTACTCGCTCCGTGCCGCGGTCTAACCATAATATCTCTGAAATACAACATAAAACTATCAGAGATTCTACTGAGTATAATCGTACCCGACACGCAACTCTACTCAGTCCCAGATATCCAGGGATTCTTACTTGGGCCTCCCACTGACCCGGTGTCCTCGGTAGTACGGGCCCAATACTACCGACCACACCGCATCAATGTTCATCCCAAGTCCTCCTCCCCAGACTCCAGATAGTGAGTACTCTACTTCTGATACGCTCTATCTACCCGCATACTAGCAAAGCATCTCATATAAGCAACTTCCCTAGACTAAGGCATCACAAATCAGGCCACACTAGTCCTATCATGAATACCTAGTCTTCTAACATGCATAACAATTCATATCATATAATATCGTAAGGTATTTTGGGGATCTTTTACCGTTCGGGCGCTGACTGATCGTACACACTGCTTCTTTCTTGCTTACTACAGAACCATTTACAAAATTTTATGCCTTTATTTGAAAAGTTTCCTCAAATCCTCGGTTTGAGTTCAGTTACCCCCGAAGGTGCACCCGAATCCCTCAAACCTAGGCTCTGATACCAATTGTAACAACTCAAATTTTTCAAGCAAATTTTTATTCTTAAAACATAATTATTCCATTAAAAACAAGGCATAAATAGTATAATCATTCGGTCAATACAATTATTCAAACTCCCAAGATCATAAAACAATCTTCAGTGTGTATCGATCATGCCGGCGCCTTCCCACGGTCCTCGCTAGTACCTGAAATACATGCACGACAACTGTAAGCATAAATGCTTAGTGAGTTCCCCAATATACACTTACACACATACGCCTTTCCAGGCCCTGACCTTCCGGTCCTCATATCAACGCCTTCCGGCCAATACATAAATGCCTTCCGGCCCACATATCATACATAGCATACATAACAATTAACTTACCACATACAGCATACATATCACATAACATATCCGACCTTCCGGTCATACAGTCAAACCCTTCCGGGTACAGTATAGTGAGAAGACTCACCTCGTAAATGCTGAAACTAGCAACTCCTGAAATCACTCGTGCACAAACCAACGAGCTACAACCCTCCTATAACATTACATAACTCATTAGCACTCATATCATCTAAGTGTGACTATCCCTAAGAAGTCAGACTTAGGTCAACTCTGGTCAACGGTCAACTCGACTGGACTCGGCGAGTCCCATGGCGACTCGGCGAGTCTAGACGTCTTTCAACTTTCTGAGATTCCTTATCTGCTCGTCGAGTACCCTCCTCGACCCGACGAGTTACTCCTGGAAGAATCGCGGGGCCACCCCGACTCCACTCGCCGAGTCTGAAGAACAACTCGGCGAGTCCCAGTACATCTTCAAGCTACTCGCCGAGTCTGAAGAACAACTCGGCGAGTCCATGCCATGCAAACGAGTAACTGCTTCCTGAATCACGTATGGCCTCAAGGTATACAACCATGGGACCCTCTGGACATCTAAACATCTCATTACTGGGGTAAAAGCGTTTGGGTAACAACATAATAACCCATCAAATCCCTAAATGGGTTTCATAACCCTAAACTCATAGACACATCAAGATAACAGATTTTGGTCCGAGTATTACCTGAGAACGTTCCTTCTGTGTTCCCCAAACCTCAGAACTTGATCCTCCTTGATATTCCTTTGGCCAATTTCTTCTTCTTCTTGCCTAGCAAGTTCCTCCAAGTTCCAATAGCTTTCTCTCTTGCCCTAGACGTCCACAACAATTAGAACCCCTTTCAATCGATCAAAAGACTGCAAATGACGGCCTAAGAGGCGTTATATACGATTCAACTGAACGGTTAGGGTTTCTGCTGCACAGCGTCGACTCGCCGAGTCCATGCCTGGACTCGTCGAGTCCCGTCGCGATCCCGCGACCAAGTCTGCGATCCTACTCGGCGAGTCTAGGCTCCAACTCGCCGAGTCCCCCCTTTAAATCACCCCAAAAACATAATTTAATAATACCTGAGGTTCCGGGCTGTTACATGTTAGCCATATGTTGTCTCCTTTGCGTTACTAACAATCCGACCTGGTACACAGCATATGCATCCTTCTACTTCTCAATCCCTCTAAAACTATAAGTGATAATAATCTGAATCTATCTTCTCTCCAAATGATTGTCTGCTCACCCGATGTAAGGAGTACTCTGGAAGTCCTTGATTACTGGGGCATATAAGGAAGCGGGAAACATGTTCCGGTACAATTAAAATTGAACACTTAAAGATTGTCTATAGATCTCGCTGCTCAATTTAGGTGGACAACAATATCTTTGGTCGTCATCAGCTGAATGGTCCTTAACGAATATTATCTAGGAACTTAGGATCACATTGTCTTGTCACTTATAGTATGTCCTAATGTTGTCACAATTTTTCGTGTTTAAGTGGACAACAATACCGGCGATCGACCAAACAAAGACGTGAAGATAGAAGGAACCGACAAGCGGATAAAGGCTGTCTAAGAACTTTGATCCCAAATCACTCTTAAAGTTAGATATCATTTTATTTTTGTTAAATTTGTTCATAGTTTCTTCTAATTTAAATATTAGGGGAGATTTAAAAAAAACAAAAAACAAACAAACAAAAAAACAAACAAAAATCTAGAAAACTAAAAATCCAAAAGTAGCTTTATTTATGTTTTACTTTTTGTTCAGAAAATATGAAAAACCAAAAAATATTGTGTGCTAAAGTTTCTTTTAGTTTATTTTGTCTTAAGTGAATTTAGGTGAAGATGAAACTCATGAAGTCTGTGTCGAAGATTTCTAAGTCAAGGCTTCATCCGTGATCATCGAAGAATTCTCATCAGAAGGTGCAAGAAATGAAGATTGTTCTTTCAACATTCAATCCTTCAACCCCAATAGTAAGGTGAAGTTGTTCTTGAAGATTATGCGACGGATTGCATTGAAGCCTCCTCAATCAGTCTGCTACTATCGTTGTACCTACTAAAGTGATCAAAAAGATTTGTTCTCTCTGATGTTCTCTTTGAAGATTCTTAAGCTGAAAGCGCTATCTTTCAAGAATCAGTACATCAAAGCTCCTCACCCGACGTGCGTTCAAAGCCAAATTCTGAAGAAAAGCCCAACCGCTCAATACGAAATCATTCATTGAAGATTTATCAAGTTCATCTTGAAGCTGTGAAGACTTTGAAGATTAATGTTGAAGCCAATTTCCCAATGAAGATTAACAAGTAAACCCAGCTGCTTTTTATGGGGAGCTTGTTGGGTCATCTAAGAATAGAAAAGAAAGCTATAAACCAAGGGGAGATTATTGGGTCAAAAATATTGTTTATACTTTGCTTTTCGAGGAAATTGTAATTTTCTTTAATATTTTATCAGTTTACGGTAAGGTTTACGGCCGTAAACCCTGTTTACGGCCCATCCGTAAACCCATTTAAGGCCCATGTTTCCCGTGTGTATATATATATGGGTGAGGGGTGTGAGGACAAAAAAGATTGATGAAAGAGAAAAGAGAGAAACTAGAGAGCATTTTGTGTGTGTGAATCTTTTGTATCTGGAACTTTAATTATAATCAATGTATACACATATTCATATTATTCTTCTTCTCCTTCTCTTCAATTTGATCTGACATCATCTGTTTGATTGGGATTCCATAGCATCAAACGGATCTGATAGATACACAAGCAGATTAGGGACAAAATAAAGAATTTTAAAATTTTAAAAAAAAATCCAAAAACATTAGAAAATCAAAAAATCAATATATATATATATATATATATATATATATATATATATATATATATATATATATATATATATGATGGTTATGTAATGTGCTTGAGGGAGATGTTTTGGGAAGTGATATGATCATGTGATAACAAGCAACCTAAGTCTGCGTAACGTACCCAAAGTTGAAGGGTCTTTGCTTTGGTTTGATGCGTCGGTAGGCACGAAAGATTCTAAATGGACTTGAGTAGGCAGAGTTGAACTTAGGAAATTCTTAGTCTTGACAAATCTTGACCTAGTTAGATCCGTTCAGCATGACAATACGACGCTCGGATAGGTTGAGCAGGGAGATATATATGGGAATCCACTCGTCACATTAAATGAACCCGTACTTGGAACCGTGGATTAACTTTTCCTCGATGTGCAGATTTTGTCCTTAATTTTGGTATTGATGGGGCGACTGGTAAATTCCGATGAGTGAGGTCTGTAGAAAATTGTTTTCTTTCTCCTCCTATCTGTCAGTCATATGTTGCACCCTTTGCGTGATTGGAAGAGATCTGACCTGGACTGCAACATATGCAAATCTATTTCCCTCCATATTATATCTATGGAAATTCTTCTTATCTGTTAGCCATATGATGTCTCCTTTGTGTGACTAACAATCCGACCTGGTACACAACATATGCATCCTTCTACTTCTCAATCCCTCTAAAACTATAAGTGATAATAATTTGAATCTATCTTCTCTCCTAATGATTGTCTGCTCACCCGATGTAAGGAGTACTCTGGAAGTCCTTGATTACTGGGGCATATCAGGAAGCGGGAAAAATGTTCCATTACAATTGAAATTGAACAGTCAAAGATTGTCTATAGATCTCGCTGCTCAATTTAGGTGGACAACAATATCTTTGGTCGTCATCAGCTGAATGGTCCTTAACGAATATTATCTAGGAACTTAGGATCACATTGTCTTGTCACTTATAGTATCTCCTAATGTTGTCACAATTTTTCGTGTTTAAGTGGACAACAATACCGGTGATCGACCAGAAAAAGACGTGAAGATAGAAGGTACCGACAAACGGATAAAGGTTGTCTAAAAACTTTGATCCTAAATCACTCTTAAAGTTAGATATCATTTTATTTTTGTAAAATTTGTTCATAGTTTCTTCTAATTTCAATATTAGGGGAGATTTAAAAAACAAAAAAAACCAAACAAAAATCTAGAAAACTAAAAATCCAAAAGTAGTGTTATTTCTGTTTTACTTTTTGTTCAAAAAATATGAAAAACCAACAAAATATTGTGTGGTAAATTTTCTTTTAGTTTTGTTTTGTCTTGAAAAGTGAATTTTGGTGAAGATGAAGCTCATGGAGTTTGTGTCGAAGATTTCTAAGTCAAGGCTTCATTCGTGATCATCTAAGAATTCTCATTTGAAGGAGCAAGAAATGAAGATTATTCTTTCAACATTCAATCCTTCAACCCCAGTAGCAAGGTGAAGTTGTTCTTGAATATTATGCGACGGATTGCCCTGAAGTCTCCTCAATCAGTCTGCTACTATTGTTGTACATGCTAAAGTGATCCAGAAGATTTGTTCTCTCTGATGCTCTCTTTGAAGATTCTCAAGCTGAAAGCGTTATCTTTCAAGAATCAGTACCTCAAACCTCCTCACCCGACGTGCGTTTAAAGCCAAATTCTGAAGAAAAGTCTAACCGCTCAATATGAAATCATTCATTGAAGATTCATCAAGTTATCTTGAAGCTGTGAAGAATTTGAAGATTAATGCTTAAGCCAAGTTCCCAATGAAGATTAACAAAAAAGCCAACTACTTTTTATGGGGAGCTTGTTGGGTCATTTAAGAAAAGAAAAGAAAGCTATAAACCAAGGGGGAGATTGTTGGGTCAAAAATATGCTTTATACTTTGCTTTTCTAGGAAATTGTAATTTTCTGTAATATTTTATCAGTTTACGGTCCGGTTTACGGCCAGGTGGGTGTTTACGGCCGTAAACCCTGTTTACAGCCCGGCCGTTCAAGGCCCATGTTTCCCGTGTGTATATATAGGGGTGAGGGGTGTGAGGACAAAAAAGATTGATGAACTAGAGAAGAGAGACACTAGAGAGCATTTTGTGTGTGTGAATCTTTTGTATCTAGAACTTTAATTCTAATCAATTCATACACAGATTCATATTAATCTTCTTCTCCTTCTCTTCTATTTTATCTGACATCATCCGTTTGATTGGGATTCCGCTCCATCAAACGGATTTGGTTGATACACAAGCAGATTAGGGACTTACAGAGAGAAATGCTTCCTGAAGAAGCCTCTTTGCGCCTTAAAGAATCAGATACTGGTCTCCACCTTAAGGTTGGTTTACTTGTTGTTTTTAGGAAAAATAATAATAATTCAAAAGGGTAAATTGGTAAAATGGAGAACCTACATTGTGCTTTTATGTATTTTAGCCTTTTGAAACATGGTAACTAGGAAAAATGGTTTTCTTTTTGGCAATCAAAACAATATAATGTATATTGGTTTTATAATTTTGTTATTAAGGTCGAATTAGTATATATATATTCAAAAAAGAGCTCACGAATGTTATAGTTGTATGGTTTTAAACTTTGGCCACAAAAGATTTTTATTTTATAGTTTGGCCACGAAGTATAGTTTTAGGGTTTTACACTTTGGCCACAAAAGTTTGTTATTTTAGACTTTGGCCACAAATGACTTTATACTTTGGCTTCAAAACACTTTTATTTCAGACTTTGGCCACAAAAACAGAACCCAAATGTGAGACATCCATTAATTTGCATCGATGTCATTAATTTGCATTCATTTCTTCTATTGTTTTGAATGTGATGGATGGATGGATGCTGAAAAAGTTCTGGTGGCAGGAAGCAGAGGCCTTGAATGAACTCCGGCAATCTGAAACTTGTAAAAGTTTGGTCCACATACTCTTTGCTTGATATAACACTTCCAAGGTTTGGAGTTTGGTCTGGACACCTTTCTTATACTAACAGTTAATGTTGATGAGATCATGACTTGTTAAAAGCAATTACAGATTTCAGGTATAACTGATATGGGGTTGCAGCCAAGGAAAGTAAATAAAGTTGGTGTTATTGGTCCGGGGTCAATAGCAATAGCAACAGCTTTTATCCTTGCTAACTTTCATGTAATATTTATGGAGGATGATGAGAATTCTTTGGAGGCTACACTCGGTGAAATCAAAGGTGAGTCATGATATGAGCTTAAAAAGTATGGTCACAACTCACAACTCTTACTTGGTTATCTTCATCTTCAGCCAATTTGCACAACCATCTTATGGCAGGGAAAATGACCAAGGAGATGCTCGAAAGAAATGTATCTCTGTTGATACGCAAAAATGTGTGCCATCTTCATTTATGACATGACCTTTCTTGACAGGGGCTTTAATGATACGCAATGCGAGTCGTAAATGCGCGTCATAAGGTTACGACACGCAAATGCGTGTCATCTTCCTTTATGACAGGGCCTTCCTTGATACGCAATGTGTGTCGTAAACGCGCGTCGTACATACGTGTCGTAATTGCGTGTCGTAAATAGACGACGCACAAAAACGTGTCATCTCTCGTTATGATAGGGCCTTTCTTGACATGCATTTGCGCGTCGTCTGGGCGTTTTACGACACGCATTGCACGTCATAAAAGGCTGTTTTTCTAGTAGTGATGTATGGTTCAGTATACTTAGTTCACTATAAACAAGAGCTTTGATACCAATCTATCACACCCCAAAACCGGAACGACAGAAACGTTCTGGGGCGGAGGACGCCATGCGTAGTATCACAACAATTGTATCATAGCATGCATAGTAAACACAACCAAACATTGAATACATATATGAATATGGTTTATATTGTCTTAGTACATAGTTTTGTTCATATCCAAAGTAAAATAGAAAGACATGACTCTAACGCTCCGACTTTTCCAATCTCCTGGAAGTACCTGTCTACTAACTCCCTGAGAATACAAGCAGTTTGAAAGAATATCAACATAAAGCTGGTGAGTTCATAAGCATTCAGTTTTGGTGGAAAATGTTTCTTTGATCCATTTGAAAAGTGTTCCTCAAGAAAATCCTATATTTTCATATGAAAAGCATGTTTGAAAACCCATTCCTTCCATGACTCCTTAGTTCATACTAGTTATGTATAAACCAACATCGGACAGACAGTTAATTGTGTGTATCTGCCCTAAACCCACAACCAAACAAGGAATAGGGAGTGAGGCGGAAACAGCACATTCCACAGTCTATCGGATATTCTTTATACGTAACCTGGATGCGTAAACTAAGAAATCATGGAATTAATAATGAAAGTTCGTTAGTTACTTGTTAAACAATTCGTTTATGAAAAGTCGAGTTATCCCGGGAAAATCCTATATTTTCCATAAAAACAGGTTATACGTCCTAGAGGTAGAGATGCAAGTTTAGAAATCCCTGATTACTATCAGTGTATTTATGAAAGTAGTTTTATTACTCAAAATAAAAAAATGAGAGTTGAGTCTGTAAACCAAAGATAGTTTATACTTATTTGCGAGTCGTATAACCATACTTGATATGACAGAGAGACCTTTATAACGTTCTTCAGTCGTTAAGTTAAATGACATTTGTTCACCACAGGCATGCCTGCCTAACTGTAGCTAGCAGTTCTGGTGTGGGATTGTCAGTCCCAAGTAGATCTATTCACAAATCTCACGCTCTCCCTCCAGGAAACTCTGGTTATACTAAAAGTATTTATCCCTGTACACTTAAGGGTACGGTATTTAAGTAGAGCCTCACAATTCTGTATAATCTAGTTCACTAGCGGGAAAATAGTATAAAACGGTATTTATCATTGAAAAAATGTACTTTATACTCCTGAGAAAATATATAACATAAACTAAATTTGCCATAGTTTATACATATTCATTCATGAAATCTGATTTGGCAGAAACTGCCTAGAGGGTTATCCCAAACTATGCCTATTATAGTTTATTAGAGTTAATATGAAAATGCTTTGTAAAAACCTTTCTGAAAGCTATGGAGTTAGATTTCCAAATTAAAATTTTCCCTTATGCTCAACATATTACAAAAAGGAATAAAATATCCGAATATGTTACTAAACACGGAAGTCATTAGCTGTATTAATAATTTAACACTTAATAAAATACTTTGAGTTTGGCTTGTATTCCCTCTTGAAAAAATTAAAAAAAATATGGAAAATGTAGGGGTATGAACTCACCTCGGGCAATTTGAATGAAAGATCGATACGGGATGCCGGATGTTCAAGTGAAGCGTTGAACACGATTTGCTCAAAATTAACACGTAATGACACATAAAGGAGTCAAATGACGGTATTTCACCACTAGATGTGATGGAGAACCACTCTAGGGACTTGGAACTACATGCACTAAGTGTTAGGACCTTAAAGGATTGCATAAGAGGGGTGTATGGCCACCTTATAGGTGTGTACGACCATGGGTGTGCGGCTGTACACTCATGATGGAAGGTGCCTTCGAGGTGTTTTCAAGGTCCATACTTGCAATCATGAAGTGCTCTAGGTCCATACTAAGTTGTAGTACAAGTTTAGGATCTTAGAATTGAGTTTGTGGTCCTAGGGTGTGTGTGTGGTCGCACACAGGAGTGTGCAGCCGCACACAAGGAGTATGTTTCCGCACAAGGGTGTGTGCGGCAGTACATGGGTGTGTGCAGCCCTACACCCCACACAAAGATGTCCAAAATGCCAGATCTAAGGTGTAGCAAGGCTAGTTTCATGTCTAACTCGAATATGGAAGTCCAACTCTCACTTTGGAGGGTCTTTTAGAAGTGTACGGCCCACCTTATGAAGGTGTGTGGCCGCACTCCTTCAAAGAATGAAGAACATGATGATTCAAGGCTTAGATCAATAGGTCCTTCATGTATGATAAGCTAGGTGATGGAAAACTCACATTTTTTAGGCCTTGGGAGGGTTTGCGGTTGAAGAATCTTGAAAGAAATGGTGTTGTGTGTGGCCAAGGAGTGAAAGGAATGAAAAGAAAGGGTCTACCCTTTATATAAGAGTGAGTGTGCGGCAAGGAGGGGTGTACGGCCATACACCCATGTGTGCGTCCGCACACTCATCAAAAAGGGGTGTATGGTCCGGTTTTGCTATTATACGCCTTGCTGACTGATTCCTAACCTCAACCTTGATTGTACCCATGCTTAGAATACTTAAATTGACCCTTAAACAGTGCTAGAAGTTAATAGTGTTGGCTTAACATTGATTGAATTGACTAGATGTAGAATGAGAAAGTTCTGGGTTGTCACAATACTCTGCTAGATGACGGGGCCAACGCTTGGGTAAAAGGCTTCTCTCGTTGTTCACCTCTCATCTCATCATCCAACTCATATTTTATCTACCCATCTTTTACCCAACATATTTTGTAGATATAAAATACATATATAGTCTAAATCATTCAAAACATGTATAAAATCATTCATCCAGCATAGACAACACGTACTCAGACAATATGCACACATAGCACGTAATTTATATAAAATACTTCATATCTATGTGTAAGATGAAAGTAACTATGCAGTCACTTGTTAAAGTGTTGATTCCAAACTCGAACAACACTTCACTTCTTAACAATATAATTTCCTTCGACGAAACCTAATATTATTACTAATAGATTTTAGTCTAATATTTACCATGACTAATTATTAGTCTTAGCATTATTATTATTATATAAGTGTTTAAACAATATTTTCCAACCACGATGTACAGACAGGGGCCAGACATAAAACACTGGAGGGCAGAACCATTTTGGCATATAGCACTTCTGTAATCCAATAACCCTATGCGGCCCTTTAAACCAGATTCCTCGTACCGCGAGTAGTTAAAAACATATTATAACGACACTTATATAAGTCATTATAATAGCCTAAATATTTATTATAAGTTCATAATAACAATACTAATTTTAAATATAAGCTATATTTAAAATAGGGTAAGTATAACTTACTTACAAGGGGGTTTTGCTAGGAGTAGGGCTCAACAGGGGCAAAACTTCGTCGCTGAATCTTTCTAAGCAGAAAGATTCTTGTAGCGCTTTAGCGCTTACCTTACTATAGTAAAACTACAGAAAGAAAAGTCAAATCACGAGGGACCAAAATGCTCGGGGGATAAAAAGAGAAAGACTCTTGAATCAAGAGAATGGTGCAAGAAATATGAGAGCTAGAGGCTCTTATTTATAGTGATTGAATTTTTGAAAACTACCCTCCATAGTAACTTAATGACCTTATAGTTATATAAATGACTAAACACCCCTTTATAATACTATTTTAAATAGATTTAATGATATTTGTACTAAAATAATGTCGAAATTACTCAACATTAGTCTTATAATGACCGCACTGTCGATACATTTCTAATGATATATACATATGTATATATATGTAGACGTATATATGATTTACGTTTTATTTTAATATGTAAATGTGCTATTAAAAATTATAACTCATTCATAAGAACTACATTTTTGACATTTTTTATATCCACGTGTTGGTATTTACGAGTACTAAAACTTTCATTTAGACGTCGTCAGCTAATTCTCATTCTATCTCAGATTTACAAAACTGTATCGAATTTATCGCGCTCGAAGAGTAGGGAGCAACTTTCGTCCATATCTTTAACATACGAGCTCTATTCTCGACGTTCTTTATATCCACGCGTTAGTATTTATGAGTACTACAACTTTCATTTAGACTCCATCGGCTAACTCTCATTCTATCTCGAATTTACAAATCTGTATCGAATTCGCCGCGCTCGAAGAGTAGGGACTAAGTTTCGTCCATATCTTTCGCATACGAGCTCCATTTTTTACTGTCTTTTTATCTTTGAACTCGTATTAACGATATATTCATTTCTCGTTTAGACTTTTTTGGTAAAAAATCGACCAATCTAAAATTCGAATTTCGGTTGTGCACTCCTATACTAAATCTTAGAAAAATCATAACTTCCTCATACGAAGTCAGATTTGGATGTTCTCTTTATGCGCACTCTTGGTTTAACATATACTAAGACTTTCGTTTAGGTCGCTAAGGCTAGAAAGTATTTTATCATCAATTCACTTTTTACGATTCCCAATGTCGTGTCGGTTTTGCCGTAAAACTTCGACGAGTCATAACTTCTTCCTTATAGCTCGGATTTTGGTGTTCTTTCTATGTACGGAACGCTTGTGACATATACTATCACTTGGTTAAGATTATTTATTCTTAATAATATTCTATTAAAAAGTCATTTTTGATGCTTATTGTCTCTAAATTGACTAGAACGAATCTGCGGGCGTTACACTTGATATCATTTGCCTTAGTAGTTGGAATTCTTTGCCCATGAATAGACTTATTTATGCATCAAGATCCGAAGAGTTAGTATTAATAGTGTTACTATTAAAGAACTTACCGATATTACTATTATTTAGGGTATTGAAGGTTTCGTTAAGATCCTGGGTCACAAGAGTTTGGATGTTTGGGTGTCACAACTGGAAATTTTGTGTCATGTAATCTATACATTCAAGCTATTGTGAATCAAAAACTTCAATCAAATACATCATACAAGTGCTACAAATAATCATCAAACAATTGGAAACCCTAGAAGTTCTTGTTTAAGTCCATTTTGGACTAGGACTCCCATATTGGATCCACATGGACCAATAAGCTTCCAATTAGATTATCATGAGCTTAGAACCCTAATTGGGCTCTAATTGGACCCACACTAATCTATTTCAACATTTTGGGCCATGTTGGGCCTAGAATGAAATGAATTAAAAACTTTGCTCCATGAATAACCTAACTAGCCCAACAAAAATGTAAAAATCCTACCACATTCTTTTAGGTATAAAACACACCCTAACTAACACTAATATTGGGCTTGGGAGCAAAAAGCCCAAAAATTTCCTTTTCCTTCCATGTTTTCGACCCACATCAAGCCCAAGAGGAGGGTTTGACTTTCCCATGCCACCTCATTATTGTCCATAGGATTTCCATGCAAGATATTCCCTTTTCCCATGCAAGTATCACTTCAAAGATCACCTCACTCCTTCCTCTCTCTCCCTCTCGGCCGAAACACACACACACATTCACAAATCTCTCAAATTCTCTCTAGATCACTCAAGAACACTCCCTTCTCCCCTCTCCAAAAATCTCGAAAATTAGGAGGCATTCAAGAGGAAATCTCCACAAAATTCTTCATCTAAGGTAAGAGTTGCTTGAATCTATGAACTAAATTCTTTGTTTTATCAAAATCCTTTCCTAATCTATGCAAAAATCGTGATCTTGCACCCTAGAACCATCTCAAACTCGAGATCTACCAAGGAAGGGAGCTAAGGCCAAAAACACTTCATTTTCCTTCCATTTTCTTTGCAAAACCGAGCCCCCACACCCAAGGTGAGCTTCATACCCCCTATTTTCTGTTTTTATGAGTTTTGTGGGGGGGGGGGGGAATACAAGTGAAAGTGTAGATTTATATGTGTTTATATGCCTTGTATGATTTCCATGCTTATATGTATGCTTTTATGTGTTTTAATGTTGGATCTAGCCATAAAACTCCTCAAAACCGAGATATAACTTATGTTATATGATTTTAGCATGAAATGTATTTCTACATACAAAGTGTTTCAAGAAAAATAGCTAAGTGGTTTAGTAACAATTTTCTTTAAGCTAAAAACACAAATTTTGGGCCAAAAATGTGAAAAATACAAAATTAAGGGCCCAAATTGACATTTCACGAATTCTGATGGATGAAGTGTGTCAAAACAGTTTCCATAAAACAATTTCTGGAATTATACTCAATTAGAGGATTAAAAACATAATTTTCAAGCTTAATGGGCTAAAAATGAAAATTTCGGCCCAATGAGGCCCATTATGCGAATTTTCCTGTTTTGGAGGGCCAAAACTGTGATTTTCTGTAAAACAGTGGACCATAAGTGATCCAAGTCCTTTTCAAAGGTTTAAAATGCTTTTTAAATTTAAAAAGGACCAAAGTTGCAAAAATTTTACAATTTGGGCCAAAATTGTCAAAATTGTGAAAAGAAGGGCTATAACCGAGAAAAACTGAAATTTCAGGGACTTAAGCTGTTTTCTATGAAAAATATGCTGGAAAATATTTATTTCAATAATTTTTGGTGTTAAAATGTCAAGAAAATTGATTTAAGGACCAAACCGGAAAGTATTTTAAATAAAGGGTTGAAAAAGTAAATTTTACAAACAAGGAGGGGCTGAAAACAGAAAATTTCCAAGACTAATTCAATACATACAATTTGACCAAGTAATGGTGCTACGACTACCGACAAAATACAATACATTACAACACCCAAAGTCGTTGTTAAACGAATTGGTTCGGTCTCGAACCAATAAAAATCCGAAACTACTAACACGACGATACTATGATACTACAATACTACGATTCATGCAAATAACGATTCGGAATTCATTATACATGCGAATGTGCACAGACGTCTACGCACTATCTTTGGGCCCCACAAGTGTAAAATCTTGTTCGTTGAGCCTAGCTAGCCCGACGACCTGATCTTAAGGCCCAAAGACTTCATCTTACGAAGTGTTGGGTTTACCAATCCGACACGACGTAACCGGACTTTCAATGGCTTGTAGACTACTGGTCCCCAAGGGTCCTTTAGTGTCGCTAGTAGAGTCTGCCTTTTTGCGAGGCGGGTCTGGGACCCCTCGTACCTTTTTATCCCCAACCGGCTAATGGAGTCGTCGAGGCCTTCGTGTCCTCCTTCTCTTCGGATGTGGGACTACACGTAGTCAGGACGGTTGGATAACGTGATTAGTACGGACGACGCCTACGGGATCGTTAGTATTGCTATAGACTAGTCGTTTGTGTAACGCGTGTTTGTAGCAGATAATCATGCTCAAAAATAATCCAATGTCGTCTGGTAATGATAACTTCATGCGTTGCAATGGTTTCAAAGTAATTTCATGGAATTCAAAGAATTAGGAAAACATCGGGTTTTCCTAGGGTTTTCAATACATACAATTTCAGAATACATACGATTTCAATAAACAATATTTTACAAGTGTAGAAAACAAACAAGCATACTTATGGATCTTCACACCTTTTTGACTATACTATTTTCAGAAAATATCGGATTTTCTGGTGGTTTTCAAACGATACGAAACATTGTTTTCAAATACAACTTATGAACTCACCAACATTTCATATGTTGACGTTTTTCAAAATACTTGTATTCTCAGGGAACCAGTGAATCAAAGGAAATCTTATTCAGTGATGGCTTGCAGTTTATTTATGTACGAATCGAACAATTTATTGTGGAATGTAGTGTTTAAACAATGTATTTCATGTAAACTCTACTGGTTGTACAATATTAATGCATGGTGACGAATGTTGTTATGTTTCATATATATTCAATGTTATGGTATTCAATTGAGTCACGACAGCCCCCGGACGTTTCCGCCGTCTGGTTCGGGGGTGTGACAGGTTGGTATCAGAGCTTTGTTTATAGTGAACTAGCATGTCGAACCACACATTGATATGCAACTATAAACCAAAAAGAGGGACTAACAGAACTCTGAACAAAACAAGTAAATAAAACACGCTTGCTTGCATTAGGAATAAGAGCCTAACGCCGAATCAAACACAATAATGTTGGTATCTCGGTCAATTCGAGACTGTTCTTAGTGATACCAAGTAGTGAATGTAGCCTGATCAACTACATTCTCTCCAAAGTAAAACTAACACACGTCTTGATGAGATCGGGATAGCTAGGGAACCTAAAACTATACCCTTTATCATCAACAAGAGAACGTTTGCTTGGTCTGTACAATAGTCATAGAACCTAGGAATAATGTTAGCATATTTACGTGCTCGCGCAAACAGCATGGCTGGTTTTCATCACCCTGGAGACCCCTATTTCCCTAACCAGGGAAACAACGGGTGGCTAGAGGAGGAAGAGCCTGAGGAAGAGCCTGAAGAGGAACCTGAGGAAGACCCCGAGGAAGAATCTGACGGAGAACCGGAGGCAGAAGCCGAGGACGAGCCTGCCGAACCCGAAGAGGACGAAGAGCAATTCGAAGAGGAGCTCGAGGGCAGCGAAGGGGGTGATTCGGACGCAGAGTCCGAGGTCATCGACCCCCCTTACCCGATCAGGGTGCCTGCTTATCGTGTGGGTCCCACTGGACCTACCCCTCCTTGGGGCATCGATCTTTGGAGATGGAGCAGACACCAGGGACAGCGACCCCCGTTTGGCAGGTCACGGGAGTTCTTTGATCTGAGGGACGGAGGACCGGCCGACCGAGCCCTACCGGTCATGGTGAGACGATTACGGGACACCGGCGACCTTGCTCAGGGCACTGCTGATCAAGTGCGCCAGTTGTGGACTAGGGTCGAGCGTGCGGAGCAGGAGACGCGTGACGTCCTCCGGGAGTTTCACATGAGGCAGGTAAGGTGGGAGTCTCGACTTCAGGACGCAGAACGCCTAGTGGCTCGTCTTCAGGGAGCATCCACATCTTCGGCACCACCTCCAGATGCAGCACATCGCGATTAGAGATGGACCTACCATGGTAGAACATTAGGAACTATATTATGTACTTCGGCTCTATGTTTAAGTGATTACACTACTCATGGAGCCGTTATGCTGTCAGATTAGTGTTACTTATGTATGCTCTTACGAGCAAATTTTCTTGTACTAAACGCGGATAATATTAATAAACTTTTATATGTTTTGCTATGCTATTACAAGTTGTTAAGTGTTGAGAAGTTACGATTGTATGCTTGATGATAGTAATGTTTAGGTTCGTACCATACATCTAGCTAGTAGGATCGCGACCTCACAAAGACCACATACACTCAACATCTTTCCGTTTCATGACAGAAAGATGCCTCGCCGAGCTACCCGCGGAAATCCCGAGCCAACATCGCCCGAAGTCGACACCACTGCTTTCCAGGCAGCCGTGTCTGCTGCGGTCACCGCAGCTATGGCACAACTGCACCGAGGGAACAACGGGGGAGGCAATGGGCAAGGCTCTGGAAGTTCAAACAATGGGACGAATCAAGGACCCACTAAAACGTGCACCTACAAGGACTTTGCGAACGCTAAACCCCGAACTTTCAACGGCACGGGAGGGGTGATTTCCTTGAAGCGATGGATCGAGAAGGTAGAGTCGGTGTTTGAAATATGCGAATGCCCCGAGCAGATGAAGGTGAAGTTCGCGGCCTGCACTTTCGTGGACCAAGCCCTCACTTGGTGGAATGGACATGTGGAAGCTATGACGCTCCCTGTCGCCAACTCTATCCCATGGGCAGAAATGAAAGAAATGTTAATGGCTGAGTACTGCCCCCGAGGCGAAATTCAAAGGATGGAGCAGGAACTATGGAACCTCACGGTGCAGAATGCTAACATCGACGCCTACATCTCGAGATTCAGCGAATTATCTCTATTGTGCCCGGGTAGGATCACGTCAGAAGGGAAGAAGGTTGAACGATTCATCTGGGGACTGACATCCCCCATTCAAGGGAATGTGATAGCTGCGAACCCTGAAACGTTTGACAGTGCGAAGAGATTGGCCAAGAGGTTGTACGATCATAACAACAAAAGAGGCGAGAAACCAATAGAGACTGAGAAGAAAAAGGAGGGTGATGGTAGGAGAGGGAAGAACCCCAAGAGGAAGGGGCGTCAGGGCCCCGAGACCTCAAAAAGGCAGCAAACAGGGGCAGTTAACGCTGTCACCACACCGGTTCCAGTCACACCACATGCTCCAGCCTCAGCTGCTTCAAATGCTTCAAGACCCTACTCCGGTAATCTTCCTAGTTGCAATAAGTGCGGCCTCCACCATCACGGCGAATGCAAGGAACTCTACTGCACAAGTTGCAACCGAAGGGGACACACTGCAAGGTTCTGCAGGACGTACCCTCCTAGGAACCAGAGTCAGGGAAACAACCAGAACAACAACAACAACAACAACTACCGCAATAACAACAACACCAATGCCGGCGGCAATAATGCAGGGCCTAGCCACACCTGCTTCGGGTGTGGAAGGATGGGGCATTTCCGCCGAGATTGCCCTAACAACAACTCAGGAAACAGAGGAGCAGGAAGAATGCTGACTATGGGTCAGAGTGATGCAGTCCAGGATCCCGCAGTTGTGACCGGTACGTTCCTCCTAAACCACACTTATGCATGCATCTTATTTGATACCGGAGCGGAACGAAGTTTCGTGAGCGAGAAGTTTAAACATTTATTAAAACAACAACCCCAGAGGCTAAATGAAACGTATACGGTAGAAATGGCCAATGGGAAAACCGAATCCACTGAGGAGATCTACACTGGATGTACCCTAACCCTTAACCATCACGTCTTTCGAATAGACCTAATGCCAGTATCAATTAGGAGTTTCGATGTAATTATCGGCATGGATTGGTTAAGCCCCCACCATGCTGAGATTTTGTGCCGCGAGAAGGCCGTTCGCCTTCGTCTTCCGAATCACGAAACCCTAGTGATTTACGGAGATAAACCCAGTACGAATCTCCGCCTCATCTCGTGCATCAAAGCACAAAAACACCTGCGAAAGAACAATTTGGCATTCCTGGCTCACATAGTGGACAGGACCAAAGAAGAAATTAACATCCAAGACATTCCGGTAGCGTGTGAATTCCCGGACGTGTTTCCTGAAGATCTTCCAGGAGTACCCCCAGAGAGACAGGTTGAGTTCCGAATCGACCTTGTTCCAGGAGCGACTCCTCTCGCTAAATCACCATATCGGTTGGCTCCTACTGAAATGCAGGAACTGTCCAGCCAACTCAGTGAGCTTCTGGACAAGGGATTTATCCGACCTAGCTACTCGTCGTGGGGAGCCCCAGTGCTCTTTGTCAAAAAGAAGGACGGATCCTTCAGAATGTGCATCGATTACAGAGAGTTGAATAAACTCACTGTTAAAAACCGCTACCCACTCCCACGAATCGATGATCTATTCGACCAGCTCCAAGGAGCTAGTTATTTCTCCAAAATAGATCTACGGTCTGGATACCACCAACTCAAGGTTCGAGAAGAGGATATTCCCAAAACCGCTTTCCGAACCCGCTATGGACATTATGAATTCGTCGTAATGCCCTTCGGTCTAACAAATGCACCTGCCGCATTTATGGACCTAATGAATTGAATCTGTCGACCGTTCCTTGACAACTTCGTCATTGTGTTTATCGATGACATTCTCGTCTATTCACGAAGCAAGGAGGAGCATGGCCAGCATCTACGACAAATTCTAGACACTCTGCGATCAGAAAAGCTTTACGCCAAACTCTCCAAGTGTGAGTTCTGGCTTCGGAGTGTGAATTTCCTAGGCCACGTGGTTAGCCAAGACGGAATTCATGTGGACCCCTCTAAGGTCAAAGCTGTGGAGGGATGGGCAACTCCGACTACGCCCACAGAAATTCGCCAGTTTTTAGGCCTAGCAGGCTACTATAGGAGATTCATCCAAAACTTCTCTAAAATCGCCAAGCCGCTTACCTTGCTTACGCAAAAGAGCGTGCCATTCAAATGGACAGACCGGCAAGAGATTGCGTTTCAAACCTTGAAGCAAGCTCTCTGTAGCGCTCCTGTACTATCACTACCTGAAGGAACAGAAGATTTTGTAGTCTACTGTGACGCGTCGAATCAGGGCCTAGGCTGCGTTCTCATGCAACGTGGAAGAGTGATAGCATATGCGTCCCGCCAACTAAAGACGCATGAGGTAAATTATACGACCCATGACCTAGAACTGGGAGCCGTGGTCTTTGCTCTAAAAATTTGGAGGCATTACCTATACGGTACAAAGTGCACCATCTTCACAGACCACAAGAGCCTCCAGCACATCTTGAATCAAAAGGAGCTGAACATGAGACAGCGGCGATGGGTGGAATTACTAAATGACTACGAATGCGAGATCAAGTACCATCCAGGCAAGGCCAACGTGGTAGCTGATGCATTAAGTCGGAAGGAGTACACAAATCGCCGTACGAAAACGCACTCGATAACCATTCAGTCTCATCTGGCCACTCAAATTGCATCAGTCCAGGCAGAGGCTATGGAAGCGGAAAATAGAAATAGTGAGGCATTGCGCGGGATGGAGAAGAATCTAGAAGTCAAGGAGAATGGGGTATACTACTTCATGAACCGTATTTGGGCCCCAAAAATCGGAGGATTTAGAGAGACCGTTATGAAGGAAGCCCACAAGACACGATACTCCATTCACCCTGGTTCGGACAAGATGTATTTGGACATTAAGCAGCACTATTGGTGGCCTAACATGAAGGCGGAAATCGCAACTCATGTTAGTAAGTGCCTTACGTGCGCCAGGGTAAAGGTGGAATACCAGAAACCTTCAGGATTGTTACAACAACCGGCAATCCCTGAGTGAAAATGGGAGGGGATATCTATGGACTTCGTGACCAAGCTGCCCAAGACGTCGGACGGACTGGACACCATATGGGTAATAATCGACCGACTGACGAAATCTGCCCATTTCCTACCAATCAAAGAGTCCTACAAGATGGAGAGACTGACGCGTTTGTACCTACGAGAGAACGTAAGACTCCATGGAGTGCCAAAATCTATCATCTCGGATAGGGACAGTAGGTTCACGTCGCGCTTTTGGCAATCGCTCCACAAGGCAATGGGAACTCATCTTGATATGAGCACTGCGTATCACCCACAAACGGACGGTCAGAGCGAACGAACCATCCAGACGCTCGAGGACATGCTTCGTGCATGTGTGATAGACTTTGGAAAGTCTTGGGATACCCACCTACCGTTGATCGAGTTTTCATATAACAATAGTTACCATTCGAGCATCAAGGTGGCTCCTTTCGAAGCACTGTACGGGCGTAAATGTAGATCACTGTTGTGTTGGGCGGAAGTAGGTGACACCCAGCTAGCAAAAACACATACGTCAAACAGGGCATTAACGGGACCGGAAATCATTCGCGAGACCACAGAAAAGATTGTCCAGATCAAAGCTCGATTACAAGCATCGCGTGACCGACAAAAGAGCTACGCTGATAAACGGCGAAAGCCCTTAGAATTCCAGGTCGGTGATCGAGTATTGTTGAAGGTCTCACCCTGGAAAGGGGTTATACGTTTCGGAAAACGGGGAAAGCTGAACCCGCGATACATTGGACCTTTCAAAATCGTTGCCCGAATAGGCCCGGTAGCCTACAGACTACAACTACCCGCGGAGCTAAACAGTGTACACCCCGTGTTCCATGTCTCAAACCAAAAGAAGTGCCTATCAGACGAAACCCTTGTCATTCCGCTCGACGAAATCGAAATCAATGAGAATCTCCTGTTCGTCGAAGAACCAGTCGAAATCATGGACAGGGAGGTGAAGCGCACTAAACAGAGCCGCATCCCGATCGTGAAAGTACGGTGGAATGCAAAGCGTGGGCCAGAATTCACTTGCGAACGCGAAGACCAAATGAAGCAAAAGTACCCTCACCTATTCTAACATTCTCAAATCTAGCTTTCAAAGAGAATTTCGGGACGAAATTCCCTCTAACGGGGGGATGATGTCACAACTGGAAATTTTGTGTCATGTAATCTATACATTCAAGCTATTGTGAATCAAAAACTTCAATCAAATACATCATACAAGTGCTACAAATAATCATCAAACAATTGGAAACCCTAGAAGTTCTTGTTTAAGTCCATTTTGGACTAGGACTCCCATATTGGATCCACATGGACCAATAAGCTTCCAATTAGATTATCATGAGCTTAGAACCCTAATTGGGCTCTAATTGGACCCACACTAATCTATTTCAACATTTTGGGCCATGTTGGGCCTAGAATGAAATGAATTAAAAACTTTGCTCCATGAATAACCTAACTAGCCCAACAAAAATGTAAAAATCCTACCACATTCTTTTAGGTATAAAACACACCCTAACTAACACTAATATTGGGCTTGGGAGCAAAAAGCCCAAAAATTTCCTTTTCCTTCCATGTTTTCGGCCCACATCAAGCCCAAGAGGAGGGTTTGACTTTCCCATGCCACCTCATTATTGTCCATAGGATTTCCATGCAAGATATTCCCTTTTCCCATGCAAGTATCACTTCAAAGATCACCTCACTCCTTCCTCTCTCTCCCTCTCGGCCGAAACACACACACACATTCACAAATCTCTCAAATTCTCTCTAGATCACTCAAGAACACTCCCTTCTCCCCTCTCCAAAAATCTCGAAAATTAGGAGGCATTCAAGAGGAAATCTCCACAAAATTCTTCATCTAAGGTAAGAGTTGCTTGAATCTATGAACTAAATTCTTTGTTTTATCAAAATCCTTTCCTAATCTATGCAAAAATCGTGATCTTGCACCCTAGAACCATCTCAAACTCGAGATCTACCAAGGAAGGGAGCTAAGGCCAAAAACACTTCATTTTCCTTCCATTTTCTTTGCAAAACCGAGCCCCCACACCCAAGGTGAGCTTCATACCCCCTATTTTCTGTTTTTATGAGTTTTGTGGGGGGGGGGGGGAATACAAGTGAAAGTGTAGATTTATATGTGTTTATATGCCTTGTATGATTTCCATGCTTATATGTATGCTTTTATGTGTTTTAATGTTGGATCTAGCCATAAAACTCCTCAAAACCGAGATATAACTTATGTTATATGATTTTAGCATGAAATGTATTTCTACATACAAAGTGTTTCAAGAAAAATAGCTAAGTGGTTTAGTAACAATTTTCTTTAAGCTAAAAACACAAATTTTGGGCCAAAAATGTGAAAAATACAAAATTAAGGGCCCAAATTGACATTTCACGAATTCTGATGGATGAAGTGTGTCAAAACAGTTTCCATAAAACAATTTCTGGAATTATACTCAATTAGAGGATTAAAAACATAATTTTCAAGCTTAATGGGCTAAAAATGAAAATTTCGGCCCAATGAGGCCCATTATGCGAATTTTCCTGTTTTGGAGGGCCAAAACTGTGATTTTCTGTAAAACAGTGGACCATAAGTGATCCAAGTCCTTTTCAAAGGTTTAAAATGCTTTTTAAATTTAAAAAGGACCAAAGTTGCAAAAATTTTACAATTTGGGCCAAAATTGTCAAAATTGTGAAAAGAAGGGCTATAACCGAGAAAAACTGAAATTTCAGGGACTTAAGCTGTTTTCTATGAAAAATATGCTGGAAAATATTTATTTCAATAATTTTTGGTGTTAAAATGTCAAGAAAATTGATTTAAGGACCAAACCGGAAAGTATTTTAAATAAAGGGTTGAAAAAGTAAATTTTACAAACAAGGAGGGGCTGAAAACAGAAAATTTCCAAGACTAATTCAATACATACAATTTGACCAAGTAATGGTGCTACGACTACCGACAAAATACAATACATTACAACACCCAAAGTCGTTGTTAAACGAATTGGTTCGGTCTCGAACCAATAAAAATCCGAAACTACTAACACGACGATACTATGATACTACAATACTACGATTCATGCAAATAACGATTCGGAATTCATTATACATGCGAATGTGCACAGACGTCTACGCACTATCTTTGGGCCCCACAAGTGTAAAATCTTGTTCGTTGAGCCTAGCTAGCCCGACGACCTGATCTTAAGGCCCAAAGACTTCATCTTACGAAGTGTTGGGTTTTACCAATCCGACACGACGTAACCGGACTTTCAATGGCTTGTAGACTACTGGTCCCCAAGGGTCCTTTAGTGTCTCTAGTAGAGTCTGCCTTTTTGCGAGGCGGGTCTGGGACCCCTCGTACCTTTTTATCCCCAACCGGCTAATGGAGTCGTCGAGGCCTTCGTGTCCTCCTTCTCTTCGGATGTGGGACTACACGTAGTCAGGACGGTTGGATAACGTGATTAGTACGGACGACGCCTACGGGATCGTTAGTATTGCTATAGACTAGTCGTTTGTGTAACGCGTGTTTGTAGCAGATAATCATGCTCAAAAATAATCCAATGTCGTCTGGTAATGATAACTTCATGTGTTGCAATGGTTTCAAAGTAATTTCATGGAATTCAAAGAATTAGGAAAACATCGGGTTTTCCTAGGGTTTTCAATACATACAATTTCAGAATACATACGATTTCAATAAACAATATTTTACAAGTGTAGAAAACAAACAAGCATACTTATGGATCTTCACACCTTTTTGACTATACTATTTTCAGAAAATATCGGATTTTCTGGTGGTTTTCAAACGATACGAAACATTGTTTTCAAATACAACTTATGAACTCACCAACATTTCATATGTTGACGTTTTTCAAAATACTTGTATTCTCAGGGAACCAGTGAATCAAAGGAAATCTTATTCAGTGATGGCTTGCAGTTTATTTATGTACGAATCGAACAATTTATTGTGGAATGTAATGTTTAAACAATGTATTTCATGTAAACTCTACTGGTTGTACAATATTAATGCATGGTGACGAATGTTGTTATGTTTCATATATATTCAATGTTATGGTATTCAATTGAGTCACGACAGCCCCCGGACGTTTCTGCCGTCTGGTTCGGGGGTGTGACAGGTTGGTATCAGAGCTTTGTTTATAGTGAACTAGCATGTCGAACCACACATTGATATGCAACTATAAACCAAAAAGAGGGACTAACAGAACTCTGAACAAAACAAGTAAATAAAACACGCTTGCTTGCATTAGGAATAAGAGCCTAACGCCGAATCAAACACAATAATGCTGGTATCTCGGTCAATTCGAGACTGTTCTTAGTGATACCAAGTAGTGAATGTAGCCTGATCAACTACATTCTCTCCAAAGTAAAACTAACACACGTCTTGATGAGATCGGGATAGCTAGGGAACCTAAAACTATACCCTTTATCATCAACAAGAGAACGTTTGCTTGGTCTGTACAATCCTTGGTTGTAAAATTGACAGTGTCGCCTATTAGGGTTTACAGATCTCCGACCTTATCCATTTTACTTCCTTAAGCAGTGTTCTATTGTCTTCCTGTTGTTGAGCCACCTATTGTGTCAACAACTTCATCATGGATAAGAGTTCCTTATTAGAGACCGAGGCTGGAGGATCTTGGGACCCTAGGGATCCTGGAACAACTGGAGGGGTATTCTCCTTCGGTATATTAGGAGTGTTTCTTTGACGAGAGAGTCGCTTGGAGGGGTGGAAGACTTTTTGAATGAATAGAAGGAACAGAGGAAGAAGAAAGGGTCGGATGTGTAGACATGATTTTCGAGGATTACAAACACCACGACCCCATGGTGGGCACAAAATTGTTTTACTAAAAAAATCAATCAAGTATTATTCAACCAAATTGCATGAGCGACTGTGATGTTCTTAGTTGAAGTAAGTATTGAATTGAGAACAAAATCGCACAAGTGGTTTACAAGGAAAGCCTTTGATCCATTTTACGATCTCCAACACAAAACATTGGGAGTTGATAAAAATCACCTTCCTTGTTTAATTATATTGATTGAAATGTGAGTTACAGAAATGGAGGTAAGTATACGAGTAATCTTTTGCAGTGAATCTAGTTGTTTGTAGTGTGCATAGTACATGTTTATTTATAGTCTAGTCTAAGTAACTAGAGGTCCGATATTTCCGAAATCCTCTTGAATAAGTATCAACATGTTGGTTTAACTTGGTATTTCCGGGCCTTAAGCCTGATGAAATCATTTTTTCGTTGAGAATGAGTTTTATATTGACCATTTCTGCACATGTGAGAAATAAACAAGAAACATATTTGTTAAATTTTGTTAAGAAATAATAATAATAATAACAATAATAATAATAATAATAATAATAATAAGGATCCTGACATATGTTTCATGATCTCCAAATATCATTGAGATCTCGGGATCCTGGATAGGATTGAGGATCTTGGCTCTAACACTCTTGTTAATCATGTTAACTCTAACAAAATACTTACAAATATGAAATTGTGGGAAATCCGTATCTTAATTACTAATCTGATTAGTATCCTATAAATGTTTACGTAATTATTTTCTGCATTCTTCTAAATTGGAGAGTAGTAGGCTGGCACACCTATCCCTTATATAGTATAAAAAATGATTGGTTCATTCTTTTCAGCCATAAGCATTTGTAAAATTTCATCCATGATAGTCCTTAATAAAAATACAAATTACTCATTAGTTAGACCATAATCAATTTACTTCATTTATATTTAAGAGTCCATTACTTCATTTGTAGTGAATATAATCAAGAGCCCAAAACCTGATTTAAAACCTGGATGCAAAAGAGAAGTTATGTGCTCAAGGAAAGGAAGCCACTGATATTGATTCAACTGAGGTCACCAATAGCTTTGTTTTTGAAACATTTTTGCAGCCCAGAATAAGGATATCTGTCTCCCTTCTCGATCTTTCCTTTGTATCTCACTCTCTTTTCCATCAGCACAAAATTTGTGGTCAAATATGCGGAAACAAATAGGAAACCCTAGGTCGTTTGTACTCCCTCGTCGCTACAGCTGGAACTTAACCAAGAGAGTCACCGGAGATATAAACCTTACCAAAAAACGACCAAACCCATCAAAGCTTCTTATATGGCGTTGGAGATCATCCATGGATAACGAAAAAAATCAATGACCACTCGGTTGAAAATGAATTTATCGAAGCTTTTCGACTAAATAAGCTCATAAAAAATCAACGATCCGACCGGAGAGGACACCGGTCATCGAAAGTGATAGGGGTGAACCGAAATTGATAACACACCTAGATACACTCACATACACACACTCGACAGGCCCTAGTCTCTCTCTCTCTCTCTCTCTCTCTCTCTCTCTCTCTCTCTCTCTCTCTCTCTCTCTCTCTCTCTCTCTCTCTCTCTCTCATATCCCAAACCTTAATGCCTTAAAATGCTAGTATATAAATGGCTAAAATGGGCAGGGATCATTTCTCATTCAAGGAAATCTTGATTCAACTGTTCAAAAACAAGAAAGATGCTGGAATTAAGTGCAGCAAAATAGATTTTTTCTCAAATTTTATAAGCAAAATACACCCAAATTTTTAGAAATATGATTCATCAAACCACCGTGATTAGTTAACTATCTACAGACAAAAGGAAATACATACAAACACATTAAAACTACACCAAGATCTATCTGGTGTCTTGACACATGAAGTTTTATACAAAAGATAATAATTATATATAAACTGACTCCTAATTTTCAATTATTCCGTTTCCCTTGCCTTGGTTTACGTTTCCTGTTATCCACAATCACATTCACAAAATAAGAATATACTTCATGAGTAATTTAACCATACGTTATCACATCATAATACATCGTTATCATATAATCATATTCGTCATTTTTAACTTAATGTTCTCCAAAATAATGCCAACATATAACTCATTAGGAGGCTTGCATATTATATGAAAATTTTCATAATACTCATATATAGCTACAACAACACATGCACCCTTCTCTTGGCATACTTTTAACTTACCAGACTTATACCCATTATAAGTCATGCTAAAATACTCATTTTGTTATATTCATGTAACGACATATAGGAACGTAAATATAGATATATAGCTCTAAACAATACAACACAATACATAGTGTGAGTTAAAGTTAAACTACTCACCTTGATTAGGTTGATAATATCTTTTTCCAATTCTACGAGATCTCGTTCCAAGTTTTGTTTCACCCAAACCTAGTCAATAATACAACTCTTACATGTTATGACGCGTTCATAATCAATAACACTACAACATAGCTCCACAATACTCAATTATGTGTAGCAAAATATCAAATACTCAATTTATTCATGTACTTAGAATTGATCATCTTTATATCTTTAATAGACACATTATGAACTCAATTCGGCAAAATCACGAACTTCAATTTCTAGGGTCAGAAATTCATCCCCAATCACACAAAATTAATTCTTGTTATTACTCTACACACTTAGAATCAAGTAATTACCACTTCTATTTTCTACTACTCATCAAAATTTTAATATAGAATTCAATTGTTATGATTAGGGTTATTAAACGCTAAACTCGTATTTGCCTTAATTCATAAATTGGTTAGCATAAAAAACTTACGCTTGATTCTAGAAGTAGTAAACAATACTTTGCTTGCTCCTTCTTAATCTCTCCTTCTTTCTTCTTAAAAATCATATCGAAATCCCCTTTTCTTAGACTTTCTCCGCTCTGAAAAAAGAATGTGTATAAAATGAGGGATAAAAGAACTCCCGTTTCTTTTTATCTTATTTTTTTTTTTTTTTGCTAAAGAGCATTGCCACGTCGCCGCAGCACCAGCTCCCCACGTCATCGTTTTCCCATTTTTTATGACATTTTTGTTCCGTCACTAAAAGATTCGTCACAAAAGAATATAACATCCTAGCTACTTTCAACCACGTCGTGGTCAGTCTAATCTTCACCACTTCGTGGTGCTTCAAAGTACATTGCCCTCACTATTCATTTTATGTCAACCAAATTAGTGCTTTAGTACCACATCATGGCACTACTCTTACCACGTTGTGGTTACTGTACTCATTCACTATCATATTTTTTTTTTATTTTAAACTTGTCTGCCATATCCCATTCCTTATTACGTTAGGTCATTTAAAATTAGAACTTATTAATTTGGTTACACTCCCAAGTTAGGTTATTTCTCAATTATGACATGAGGAAATCTATCAAACTCATAATTACGCAACATGACCAAAATACACTTTCTGGCCTAAAACTTTTATAATAACATTTCTTAACTTTTAAACACACACTTGTATATTTTACACTATTGCTACATTATGGATTATAATTTTCTCAAAATTAAACAAATGTTACATTAAGGTTGTGTGGTTTATAGGGGAAAGAAACAAACCATAATTGGAATGTTGGCAGAAATGGTTCCTAGGATTTTGGCAGGCAAGCATAATAAAAGCCTAGGCCTTATTTCTCTTGCAAAATTGATTTCCAAAAATTGCATAACACCCCTTGGACGTATAAATTTCTATTATTATTATTATTATTATTATTATTATTATTATTATTATTATTATCACTTTAACCCCTTTACATATGTATATTGCCTTTTATTTAAATAGTTACTTGCCAAACCTAAAAATTTAGTGTTTAGTAATTTAATTACTTGTTATTATTTTCCAAGCCCATTTCAAATTTATTAAACGGAAACGATTACACAAACTATGAAAAGTTTAAACAGTTCAAGATCTGATTTCATGCCATTCTTGGTAAACCAAAAGAAGAAATATGGTTTTCAAATAAGATTATCAAAATTCTTAATATCACCAACGATGTATATTTGAAGGGATTTTGCCTAACAATCAGAATAAAATTATGAGGGGAGATAATGAAGTTTATGATTTCATCATTGTTGATTTTCTATTAGTGAATGTAAATGACTTTTTGAGCTTGTGTTGGTTTTTTTTTTGAAGAAATCAAAATGTCTACAATATTGGATATCTGTATATGAGAGGATTCATGGAGTATTACTTTTCTTAGATTGCGGAAGTCTTTGGAAAGACAGTCGAGAATCCTTGTATTGTATTGAAGGATATAAAGAAGTATAAAATTTGGTGAAATTGTCAAAGATCCATGGGGGATTGTATATCTTGGAAGGAAGATGAAGGGAATTCAAAAGTGATTATTTTTTTATATCGATTGCTATGAAATATTTCAATCCACTCATATTCAAAATCTGTTGATTCAGACATTTTTTTGCAGCCTTATTTCGAATCCAGACAAGAGGAGATTTGAGAATTGCTCTCATGGTGATTGGAAGTTTAGAAGGCTCTGCTCAATATTACACACACACACACACACACACACACACACACACACACACATATATATATATATATATATATATATATATATATATATATATATATATATATATATATATATATATACACCCTTAAGGGTATATAAGCTTAAGTACCCAAACTTACCATAATACGTTGTTTTGTATCATATAATACATTCTAATTGTCTAATGTTCTTATAATTTAACTTCTAACTTGATTTACTTCCAAGATTTTTATAAATTACACATTTATCTTTCTCTTACATAATATTCATTTTCATCTACAATATATATAGCCTAATAAGTGTTCGGCAAAAAGATGTGATGTAAGAGAAAGATTATACGGAAATTTCGAATATCTTGAAAGTAAATCAACTTAAGATTGAAGTTTATGAATATTATAATGAATATATCAAACAAAACGACGTATTATGGTGTGTTCGGGTACCTAAGCCTATATACCCTTAAGGGTATATTCACTTTTCCCATATATATATATATATATATATATATATATATATATATATATATATATATAGATGACTTCGAAGATGGATGAATCTTCACAAATGAGGAGAATGTTGGCTAATAGTTTTTATTGTGAGGTGTCAGTAGATGATAATATCCAAAGTTGGAACATCCAAAGTGAATGAGACTATTTGAAATGATGTCTCTACTAAAGTATATGCTAAATTATGCTTATTAATCTCTTCTGTCTGTTTCACGTGGTATAGATAGCTTATGGCATATGTTAGTCTAAGATATTTGTTATGCTTAACTGTTTTAGTCCACATGTTATTTTATATTTAGATGTACGTACACCTTGTGTCTATATATAAGGTGTTAGTCTTCATGAGAGGTTACAAGAGTTATTTGTATGCTCACAACATGCTAGCTACACTAGTACAAAACGGCCTACGACACATTTATTAAAAGTGTGGCCAAATGTCAATAAAAAATCCAGTGACTGCTTTTGGATACATTTAAATTAGTTTCTATGGCCATTGTAAAAATAATCAAACCTTTAACCACACTTAATGATACCAAATGTGACAATTATTAGCCACACTCGAATGTTGTGACCAGATATCACCATCAGCTTGGAATACTGATAAGCATTATGATACATTTTTTATATGAGACAATAGATAAATATGCAGTGACATGAGACAAGTTTATATGTTTCTATATCATGGTGTCGTTTTAGACATATGAAAGTCAATGTAGCTAAAAGTTGATACATATGATCACATTAAATATTTGTGTGTCCATAAGTGGTGTTTACTAGTGGCTTAGTAAAAGCAAGAAAACAAGTTACTTTGAGTGGTATATGGTTATGTGTCTTTTATTATGTGTGTCACAATATGATGAATTCACTTTAAAAAACAAATATTGTGAGTGTAAGTAGCATTTGGTTATGGTTACAATTATTATGTGTGTCTATAAGTAAATCTAGGCATAAAAGACATATAATGTCTACATAAAATGAAAATATGTTGCTGTAAGTAATTACTAGTGACTTATTAATATATTTTGTGCTTTATTTTTTTATTTTTTTTGGGAGACAGAGACCCCCTCACAACTTTTATAATGCAAAAAGAAAATGATTGAAAATGATGAAGAGGGCTAAAAGGGGTCATGGGAGTAATTATGTATTCCGATAAATAATAATAATAATAATAATAATAATAATAATAATAATAATAACAATAATAATAATAATAATAATTAGTAATTAATAAAATAAATTAGATTATTTTGATTAAATGTATACTTGCATGTCTAGGGTGCAAATTGCTATTTTGAGAAACCACTTTAGTTAAATTAAGTTGAACTTAGGGTAGATTTTGTCATTATGACTAATCACAGGGACAAGAATTGACAAGTTTTGGAACTTCATTGTCTTCTTCTGTTTACCATCCCAGGAGCACAACATGTCGTTTTCCCCCATTTCCCCTCTCTTGGACATGTAAGGACTCTACCCGAAAGGCATTCAACTCAACCAAAATTATCGATATAAATATCCTAGCATTAGAGACTTTGGGTTTATGGTGAGAAAGAGAGAGAGAGAGAGAGAGAGAGAGAGAGAGAGAGAGAGAGAGACGCTGGAATCTATCAAGAGTGGGTGTGTGTGTGTGTGTGTGTGAAAATAGTGTTCATCAGCATTGTCACTTAAGCAAGCAGGAACTGATGGATGGTTCAGGTCGACTCCTTCCCAACAACTGAAGAAAAACCTCGAATATGGTTGGGTCTGGACATCGTTGAGCCTTCATTTTGTTTTGCCGCCTCACTGCCGCCTCCATGGGTGTTGTTGAAACATCGATTCTGGGGGAAAGAAGGCAGTCAAAAATTGGAGAATCCAAGATGCAGCGGTAACACCATAAAATTTCAAACAAAATTTTTCAAAAAACGGCCTATGACACATTTTATTAAAAGTGTGGTCAAATGTCACTAAAAAAATCCAGTGACTGCTTTTGGATACATTTAAATTAGTTTCTGTTGCCATTGTACAAGTAATCAAAACTTTAACTACACTTAATTATACCAAATGTGACAAATATTAGCCACACTCGAATGTTGTGACCAAATATCACCATCAGCTTCGAATACTGATTAGCATTATGATTTATTTTATATATGAGACAATAGATAAATATACGGTGAGATGAGAAAATTTTATATGTTTCTATATCATGGTGTCCTTTTAGACATATGAAAGTCAATGTAGCTAAAAGGTGATACATATGGTCACATTAAATATTTGTGTGTCCATAGGTGGTGGTTACTAGTGACTTAGTAAAAGCAAGAAAACAAGTTACTTTTAGTGGTATATGGTTATGTGTCTTGTATTATGTGTGTCACAATATGATGAATTGACTTTAAAAAAACAAATATTGTGAATGTAAGTAGCATTTGGTTATGGTTACAATTATTATGTGCGTCTATAAGTAAATCTAGGTATAAAAGACATATAATGTCTACATAAAACGAAAATATGTTATTGTAAGTATTTACTAGTGACTTATTAATATATTTTGTGCTTTATTTTTTTTGGGAGAGGGAGAGCCTCTGACAACTTTTATAAAACAAAAAGAAAATGATAGAAAATGATGAAGAGGGCTAAAAGGGGTCATGGGAGTAATTACGTATTCGGATAAATAATAATAATAATGATATAATAATAATAATAATAATAATAATAATAATAATAATAATAATAATAATTAGTAAGTAATAAAATAAATTAGATTATTTTGGTTAAATGTATACTTGCTTGTCTAGGGTGCAAATTGCTATTTTCAGAAACCACGTTAGTTAAATTAAGTTGAACTTAGGGTAGATTCTGTCATTATGACTAATCCTAGGGACTAGAATAGACAAGTTTCGGAACTTCATTGTCTTCTTCTGTTTACCATCGCATGATCGCAACATGTCGTTTTCCCCCATTTCCCCTCTCCCAGACCTGTAAGACTCTACCCCAAAGGCATTCAACTCAACCAAAATTATCGATATAAATATCCTAGCATTAGAGACTTTAGGGTTTAGGGTGAGAGAGAGAGAGAGAGCCGTTGGAATCTATCAAGAGTGGGTGTGTGTGTGTGTGTGAACATAGTGTTCATCAACATTGTAACTTAAGAAAGCAGGAACTGATGGATGGTTCAGGTCGACTCATTCCCAACAACTGAAGAAAAACCTCGAATATGGTTGGGTATGGACATCGTCAAGCCTTCTTTTGTTTTGTTGCCTAACCGCCACCTCCATTGGTGTTTTTGAAACATCGATTCTGGGGGAAAGAAGGCAGTCGAAAATTGGAGAATCGAAGAAGCAGCTGTAACACCGTAAAATTTTAAACAAAATTTTTCAATTTAAAAACACATTTATCAAAATAACAAAATCCCAAAATGTCACAATGTCAAGTTATCAAATCTCATAACCAAAAACTGTATATATAAAATTCTAGGATCCTCTAAATCATAACTCAATCTCTGATGTATGTATATAATCATGTCGGCGCCTTCTCGTGATCCTGTGAAGTATCTGAAACACATAACACATAACACGGTAAGCACGGAGCTTAGTGTGTTCCCCAAAATACCACATACAACACTTTAGCTACTCGAGGCTATAACTCTGTAAGACCCTCCGGTCTATGTGTCTTAGAGGGAGCTTCCAGTCCCACAACTCGTTGGACCCTCTTGTTCGGTCTTAGTGAGGACCCTCCGGTCTCATAGCTCATTGGACCCTCTGGTCCGATCTCAGTGAGGACCCTCTGGTCTCACACCTCGTTGCACCCTCCGGTCCGGTCTCAGTATCACATAATATATTATATATACCACACATACAAATGCACAACTCAAGTAAGCACATAAGACCAATATATACACAGAGTATCATAACAGCATAAGTCACAAAGATAGTATACATGATAACACATAACACATTATAAACAAGTAAGACCCTCTGGTCGACAATGTACTAAGACCCTCCGGTCAATAGTGTAAATAAGACCCTCCGGTCAATAACACGAATAAGACCCTCCGGTCACACACAAATCAACACAAAGGTAAGTATAGTGAGAAGACTCGCCTCGGATGGCGGACAGATCCTATAAATGCTTCTGTTGTACTCCAACTTCTAACACTGAGCCAAACCCACAATTAACCCCATTAGGATCTAAGACCAAACTTTCACATATTAGGTCTAAATACGGTCCACCAATCCGGTCCAGAAATAATCCAAGCCTAATGGGCTCACCAAGGCCCAATACCAAATGGGTCCACAGAACTCCACTAATGGCTTAACTATGTCCCAATTTTCTAAATTGGGCCGAACCCCTCATATGGGCCTTACCCTAAAGCCCATTTAAATATTCTAGTCCACATTATTGCTCTTGGATGACCCATCAATGGCCTAATCACCAAAGCCCAATAAAAAGGCCCAACTCATGGCCCAAGCAAAAATTAGGGTTTTAACATAAAATAAAGATTAGGGTTAAGTGTTTTTCACTTAACCAGTTAAGGACTTAACCAATTAAGTCCATCACTCCACTAGCCCATTCACACAATGAAGTCGGACATAATTCACAGTATTAATCTAACAGTCCAACCCTTGGTCCCGGTAAAATCCAAACTGACAAACCCAAAAATTAGGGTTTTCTAGCCTAATCACAAAGCAGCCCAGTAGGGTTCCACCAGCTCGGGCACCACCCACCGCCACCTAGGACGGTGGTGGTCGGGGACGGCTCATGGCGGCAGGCGGCGACAGCCACCATTTTCAATGGTGGTGATTACTTTTCCGACCAAAATATTGCTTAAAGAACATAGTACGACCATTACACACCCAAAATACACAATAAACTCACATACACAGCCTCCCACATGGTGGCAGGTGGTGGTAGGGAGCAACAGCCGCCGCCTCACGATGGTAGTGGTGGATTCTCTTGGTCCCAAGTCGAGCAAGCACACACACACGCTTGTAAACACGAGCTAAACACCGAAGTACACTCAACTCAGCCACTTCAGTTGGCAGGTGATGACCGGAAGCATAAGAATGGTGACCCATGGCCACCGGCGACCCTAATGTCGGCGTGTACGACGCCAATCACAGAAAAAATGAAGGAGATGAGGTATATGGGAGACTGTGATTCTTACCGAACGCCTCTTGTCTGTTCACGACTCGTACAATGGCGTTTCCTCGCTCCAACCATCGGTCACGGTGGCTCTCCCATCGCCTCGCTATGTCTGGCAGCAAGGTATGCTGTGGTAGTGCACATTGGCAAGGCAGCAGGCGGCGGACAGACTTGGTTACACATGTGGCGGCTGAGGAAGCTCCTGGAGGGTGGCGGCTGAAGAAAGTGACACTAGGGTTAGGGTTAGCCGGCAATGCAACTTGAAGCGGGAGGGAAAATGAGCACCGGGTCTAAACCCGTGTTCATTCAAACTTTGATCCCAAATGTCCAATTTCAGTCCCTCCTCCTAATTTTGTTTTCAATCCAAGTCCAAAACTTACCAAATAACCCCCCGCCCTCAGAAATCTATTCAAATTAATTTCCAATAATTTACGAAGCAGCCCCCACTTTCATAAATATTTACAAACTACTCTGGAACTTACACTTTTAACCCGTGACACCTGAAATTATTATGGTTAACTCCTCGAAACCAACACCTTGCTAAATTATTAATGATTTTAGAGTTTCTATTCATCTTAACCCTTTTCCATTTATTTATTTAATATATGGGATGTTACAATGCTTCCCCACTTAAATTAGATTTCGTCTTCAAAATCTTTCCTCACCATCCCTTACACGCTCGCAACTTGAACGATATGGCCACAAGCCCGAGCATAACACCAACCGTTCAATCCAACATATCTATCTCAACCAACCACATGTCCATGCAACCACTAAGTTCGCTTTACTCCAAGCTATATTACAACCAATCTGTAGTCGCACCTCATTTCCGATCTCTATCGTCTAACACTCACTAACTCCATGCGTGTTGTAGTCCTACTCAAAACAAACGAACCGACCCTCCAGTTCAAGATCATCAGATACAAACCATAACCACTCAAAATGAAATCCATCAGGGATCTAAAATCTCAACTCATTTATCCTTTACACAAATAGGGCCAAACCCAAACTCAAGAGTCTGGTTCGACAGCAAAATTAGAACCACTCATGTCCAATCGGATACTCAACCCATAACCCGTGATCCGCGAATCTACACTTACACTACTTCTCCAATTCCTTACGATTTGCGACAAACCCTCCCCAATTCGAGATATAATGGAGCCCTACCATCATGGAGAACCCAGTCCCCCTTGGCCTAGCCACCAGGTTCCCAAAGACTCAGTCGTCAAGGCTACCTAAGCCTAAGAACTCTTCTGTATCATGCTCTGACTAGTAAGGTTGCGGCTCCCCATAGTCTTACGATACTCTCTCTGTGTGTCATGTGTGATATGGCTCTCCACAGTCACACGATATTCTCCTTTGACTCCATATTCTTATCCTCAATTTGTCACCACATTGAGTTCACTATCAAATACTCGACAATCCATGTAGATAGGTATACACACCCACCCATTTTAAGCATCACTATTCCTGACGACAGCCCTTGTTACCAAAAATTTCTATTGCTGCAATTCACATTCCTGGATAATCTCGTTTGATGACACTTAGTTGAAGGGTTCCCATTGGAACAATAGTCAATTGGTAATCCACTTGCCATCTCACAACTCAAGCCTCAAAATAGTCTAAAATTTTAGAATCTCATCCTTGGACACCTTGGTACCCCTTCACAATTCTCATGATGTCTCTCTACGGACACGTCTCGTAATCTCAAAATACCTCATTTTCCCATTTCAAGCATAGAGGAATCGTTAATGACTGAGAAAAATTTGACGATAATCCGAACCTTCTTCCTCTGGACACGTACAACATGCATTATCTCATTATGCACCTTACCTCATCCACCTATGACCCAAGTCTCATGTGTTCGTATCGCAGATCTCCATAGCCAGTTCTCTAACCGCACTTGAACAAATCTCTGATCTTCTCAATAAAAGACCCAATTCTTCCCAACTCGAGGCTCGAACTATCACACATTGGCATACCACAGTCTACCACACATACTGACTCACCAGATGCACCAATTCCACCTCATGGAATGTACCACACCATACTCGATGATCTTCCGGATAATGATCAACTAACTCCAAGCATCACGTAACCCAGACCAAAATCGCATAATCCTCCTAACGTGACTGTCTTTGGTCATCTCAAAGTCGACACACTGCCGAATATCCCAACTGCCCCGAATTAGTCCCAACTCTCAATCCAGAAATACTGCACTATCACACACCTCGTCTCCGATCCTTCATCCGACGTCCCATCGTGTGGATCATCATAGAAACAAGAGACTCCACTTGCACAGCTGATACACAACATAAGAAATGAGGGCTTCTGCCCCGATATACTCCTCTTAATTACCTGGAATTGCTGCTAAAAAGTATGCCTCACCCATGAAGGCACCTCCTTGTTCTTCCGTCTCAGTCCCCACTAATGAGTCTCTCATGGTATAAAATACCTTATAGTAGACATGCTGCTCTAATACTTTGCTGAAAAGGTCATAACCATATGCTACCCCATGGGGTCTAACTCCAACTCTGAAGCCAAAAGCTCGATAACTCTTTTGCTTTTCCCCGAAACGGGAACAACGCAACTCTTGCCCCAGAAAGCGACATCTCAACTATTGGTTGATTTCTCAAATCAAACCATAATTCTCCATAAAGTCTCATCTCTACTCATCCCTAAGTCTTGCGACTCCAACTGGCATCTCACCCATGAAAATCTCTCAGAACTAACTCGATTTCCCTCTCCAGGTATCTCCCATTGAAACTCGTTCCACATGGCCCTCTGGCCCCACACTCTATCACATTCGTCCTCAGTCTAAACAATCACAACGGGATAACTGGTAAAGTTAGAAGTATTATCCACTACGATTCATGGTGCTCGAACCATGTTATATCTTCTCAATCTGTTGCGGATAATGGTAATCGAACCATGCTATCTCTTCTCAATCTACGACGAATCATGGTACTCGAACCATGTTCTCTCTTCTTAATCTGCTACGAATCATGGTACTCGAACCATGTTCCCTCTTCTCAATCTGCTACTTAGAACCTCTGGAAGTCTCCCTGTTTCGGGTATGGGTCCTCTGCTTTCATTAGTATGGGCCCATACTACCTGCCACATCTACCCATACTCTCCACACATATCGTCCTAGATTTCCTAAGTAGCTGCTCAGCTTCTCGATTAGCAATTCTGTCATACATGTTAGCCCTCCAGCGACTACCCTCCGCTATCAGCGTACTCATCTGACTGAAGCCACTCCTTAGGCTCTTCCTAGTTTCTCTTACTTCTTTGCCATCAGCTGTTGAAGAACCCCTTATGATGCCAGCCATCTACCTCGTAAATATCGTTATGTTCACTTAGTAGCTGACTCCCATCATCAAGAGTTCCATAAAGCACGAAGCAAGCAGCATTCCGACATCAAATAATCTCTACCAACATGTAAAACCACTCTAGGTTACAACTTCACTTGCTCTATTCACACTTTAAAGGTATCACCGGACTCAAGTAACCCTACCTCTCGTGGGTATCTAACTACTCTCTCAGTAGACTCCTTAATTGCACATATAGGTATCTTTCCTAGATTATCACTCAACTCAGAACTCTCCCTAGGTGATTCCTGTTATATACTCTTACTCAGCTCATACTAAAAAGCACATCACAGATAGCAGCAACTCCTAGGCTAAGGCATCACAAATCAGGCCACTCTAGTCCTAAAATATGAAATACCAAGCCTACCCTCTAGCATGCATAATATCTCATAAAATGTCTCACAAATAAATCATAACGCAAAAGTAAAGGTATTTTGGGAAATCACCGTTCGGGCTCTGGCTGATTGTACACACTGCTCCAACTCATTTTCTCTTAAACTCTTTCTCATTTTAGAAAAATTTATGTGTTTTGAAATTTTTTCTCAAATGCTCAGTTTGCGTCCAAACACACCCGGAAGTGCATCCGAATCCCTTCAACCAAGGCTCTGATACCAACTTGTAACACCATAAAATATTAAACCAAAATTTTCAATTTAAAAACACATTTATCAAAATAACAAAATCCCAAAATGTCACAATGTTAAATCATCAAATCTCATAACCAAAAATTGTATATATAAAACACTAGGATCCTCTAAATCATAACTCAATCTCTGATGTGTGTGTACAATCATGCCGGCACCTTCCCGTGATCCTGCGAAGTACCGGAAACACATAACACGGTAACCAAGAAGCTTAGTGAGTTCCCCAAAATACCACATACAACACTTTAGCCACTCGAGGCTATAACTCTGTAAGACCCTCCAGTCTATGTGTCTCAGTGGGAGCTTCCAATCCCACGGCTTGTTGGACCCTCTCATCCGGTCTCAGTGAGGACCCTCCGGTCTCACAGCTCGTTGGACCCTTTGGTCCGATCTCAGTGAGGACCCTCTGGTCTCACAACTCGTTGGACCCTCCGGTCCGGTCTCAGTATCACATAATACAGTATATATACCACACAGACAAATGCACAACTCAAGTAAGCACATAAGACCAATATATACACAAATTATCATAACAGCATAAGTCACAAAGACAGTATGCACGATAACACATAACACATAACACATTATAAACAAGTAAGAACCTCTTGTCGAAAATGTACTAAGACCCTCCGGTCAATAGTCTAAATAAGACCCTCCGGTCAATAACACGAACAAGACCCTCCGGTCACACACAAATCAACACACATGTAAGTATAGTGAGAAGACTCACCTTGGATAGCAGACAGATCCTATAAATGCTCCTGTTGTACTCCGACTTCTAACACTGAGCCAAACCCACAATTAACCCCATCAGGATCTAAGACCAAACCTTCACATATTAGGTCTAAATACGGTCCAGAAATAACCCAAGCCCCATGGGCTCACCCAACCCAATACCAAATGGGTCCATAGAAGTCCACTAATGTCCTAACTATGGCCCAATTTTCTAAATTGGGCCCAAACCCTCATATGGGCTTACCCTAAAGACCATTTAAATATTCGTGTCCACATTATTGCGCTTGGATGGCCCATCAATAGCCCAATCACCAAAGCCCAATAGAAAGTCCCAACTCAAGACCCAAGAAAAATTAGGGTTTTCATAGTAAATAAAGATGAGGGTTAAGTGTTTTTCACTTAACCAGTTAAGGACTTAACCCATTAAGTCCATCACTCCACTAGGCCATTCACACAATGAAGTCGGACATAATTCACAATATTAATCTAACAGTCCAACCGCGGGTCATAGTAAAATCCAAACTAACAAACCCCAAAATTAGGGTTTTCTAGCCTAATCACAAAGTAGACCAAACCAAGATTAAGTGTTTAGGCCCATTAGGGTTCCACTAGCTCAGGCACCACCCACAGCCACCCCGAGAGGAGGTGGTCGGCGGCGGCAGCCACCATTTCCAATGGTGGTGGTTACTTTTCCGACCAAAATATTGCTCAAACAACATAGTACGACCATTACACACCCAAAATACACAATAAACTCACATACACAGCCTCCCACGTGGTGGCAGGTGGTGGTAGGGACCGACAGCCACCGCCTCACGATAGTAGTGGTGGATTCTCTTGGTCCCCAGTCGAGCAAGCACACACACATGTTCGTAAACATGAGCTAAACACCGAAGTACACTCAACTCAGCCATTTAGTTGGAAGGTGATGACCGGAAGCACAAGAACGGTGACCCAATCAGTGTGTACGACACCAATCGCAGAAAGAATGAAGGAGATGAGGTATATGGGTGGCTGTGATTCTTACTGTGTGCCTCTTGTCTGTTCATGACTCGTACATTGGCGTTTCCCCGCCCAACAGTCGGTCACGGTGGCTCTTCCATCGTCTCACTTCGTCCGGCAGTAAGGTATGTTGTGGTAGTGTGCATTGGCAAGGTAGCAAGTGGCGGACGGACTTGGTGCCGCATGCGGCGGCTGAGGAAGCTCCTGGAGGGTGGCGGCTGAAGAAAGAGACACTAGGGTTAGGGTTAGCCGATAATGCAACTTGAAGCGTGAGGGAAAATGAGCACCGTGTCTAAACCCGTGTTCATTCAAACTTCGATCCCAAATGTCTAACTTTTGTCCCTCCTCCCAATTTTGTTTTAAATCCAAGTCCAAAACTTACCAAATAGCCCCCCACCCTCAGAAATCTATTCAAATTAAATCCTAATAATTTACGAAGCAGCTCCCGCCTTCATAAATATTTACAAACTACTCTGGAACTTACACTTTTAACCCGTGACACCTAAAATTATTAAGGTTAACTCCTTGAAACCAACACCTTGCTAAATTATTAATGGTTTTAGGGTTTCTATTCATATTAACCCTTTTCCATTTTTTTATTTAATATACGGGATGTTACAGAGGCTTTGGTCGGTTGGTCTTTGCGTTAAGTAGTAAGGCAGTTAAATTGTAGGGCTTTTCAATATTACTAGATGATGATGGCGAATTCTGTAATTGAATATCTCTTTAAATGTAATAACGGATAGTTTGAATTTTGAAATTTGGCTGTGGACATGTAAGGGTCGAATTATTGTAATTATTCAAAGTGTGTGTTGAACTCTTCGAATGTTTTGTAATGTATTTTACTAGGGCGCTTTTATTCGAAGCTTAAGTGTCTATGCCTTAGTATATTTTTTGTACGCTTTCAGTTCCCTATAAATAGGGTTATTTACTAGAGTTATTTTTTTTTTACAGAACCTGTCTATTTTCTCTGTAAACACGGAAGCGTAATAGAGATGAAACAAGATCATATTTACATCATGTGTTCAATCTCGCATTCATACTTGAATTCATACTCTGATTAATTCATTACTCGATTCTTTGATTCTACAATTGGTATCAGAGCAGGAATCACATCTGTGATCTGATTTTCATCTATTCAAAAAGTTTTGAATAAAATTTTTGGTTCAAAAGTTTCCGCACTTTTTGATCGTGAAAAAGTTGTCTAGATTTCAGTTTGTGATTTGATTCTGCATTTGAATTGTTGAATCGAGTGTTTTTCTTTCAATTTCGATTTGAATCAACTAGTTTGTTTTCAAATTTCTATTTATTCTTAAAAATTCTCAAACTTAGCTTCCTTACAACAATGGCGAGTTCAATCTCAATTCAATGACTTGGTTTTCTCATCTGTTAGGATCATCGACCAAAATTCCAATGCCAATTCCTGAATATTATGATCACTGGGCTGATCGGATGCAGGATTATCTGAATGGCCTTGATGAAGAACTATGGACATGTATCTCTGGAAGTGTCAGTGTTCCAGTGAATGTTCAACCAATCAGATCTTCTTCTACAAATTCTGATGTTGATAATCAATCTGATCGTTTGAAGAAACTGGAGAAGAGGTGTATGAGGGAACTGCGAGGTGCTTTACCTCCAATTGTGTACAATTACGTTAGGAGTTGCACAACTGCAAAAGAGATTTGGAACAATCTGAAAGATAAGTTTCAAGGAAGTGAGAAGACAAAAATCAATTCAATAAAAAAGTGTTTGGTGGAGCTAAAAGATTTCAAATAAAAAGAAGGTGAAACAATCGAAGTCTACTATGATCGCTTAAACGAGTTAATCTATCATTGTAATCGCAATGGAATTACCAGGACTTCAATGGAATTCAATCTCATCTTTGTGATGGGTATTCGAAAAGAACGGAGAAGTGTAAGTATGATGGTGAAGAATCAACAAAGTTTTGATACATCAACTCTCAATGATTTGTACAATCGGTTGAAAACACACGAATTTGAAGTAAATGAAATTCCTGAGGAGACGAAGCTAAATTTGGGAGGTCCATTGGCACTCGTGTCAAAGATATCTAAGAAAGAAGCAGAAAATGGTGATTCTGAGGAAGAAGAAGGATTCATCATGAATTCAGATGATGAGGCTATAGCTTTTTACTCGAATAATCTTGTTAAGAAGTTTTTAAAGAAGCCGTTCAATCCGAAAACTAAGCTTGATAAGGTGAAAGGAAGTGCTGTGAGTAAAAATGTTGTTGGGGAGAAAAAGAAAGTTGAGAAGAAAGATTCGAAAATAGTTGAAGGAAAAAGTGAGAAAAGGTTGAAAGGTGATGTAGGAATAGATTGTCATTATTGCAACGTTGTGAATCACCTTGCAAATGAGTGTATGCTTCGGAAGAAGGATGAGAGGAAGAATAAAGTTAAAGATGAGGCGTATTATGCAGAGAAGCTTGAGGTGGTTCATGCGAAAGCCAAGAATTTATCATTGGTTGCAAAGGGTGAACATGAGGATGAAGATGGAACTTATCAAATCTGGTCATCTGGATCATACGATGAAGAAATGAGAAATCTAACACATGGAGCGATGTATCCAAGACAGCAGACAAATCTCGAATGACAACAAAGGTACATAAAATTCTCGAATCTTTTAATATTCCTATACATGCTTATGATTCTGAACTAATTTCTTTTGATGAGACGGTTACTTATTTTGATTCAATTGTTGTGTCTGCTAGCAATGAGGCCAAAAAGTTGTCAATGGAGTTGTTAGAGACCAAAAAGAAATTAGACTTGAAAATAAGCAAGATTGATTGTTTGGAATTACAAATAACAAATATTATGTGTGATAGGGATACATTAACGAGTGAAGTCAAACTTTTGCTAGCACAAAGAAACATCTATTGTAATTCTGCTAAAAGACTTTATGGCAAATTAACTGATTTACATCATTCATGTGACATAAGTAAAGAGCAACATAGAAAATTACCACCGTTTCTAGCATTCGAAAGAGCTAAGGTAGATAATATTTCGTATGATTGTGAGAAGATAATAGCTGATTTTGACAAAGTTCCTGATGATAGATATAAATATGGAATTGTCAAAATTGATGAATGTCTTGATGCGAATGAATTAGTTCACATAGTCAATGATACTTTGACTAAATCTGAACAAATTCAAATTTTGAAAAAGGCTAAGAATTCAACATTTGATTCTCAATCTAATTTTGCTGATATTGAAGATAATTCTGACAATATTAGTGAAATTAGTGAACTTGAAGATGTTGATTGTTCTCAGTTGTCTGTTGTTAATGTTGCATCAACATCTAAAGGGAAAGAAAAAGTTAAGGATTTGATGGTTGAGATTGAAACTGATATACCTTTAACTTCGAAAGTTTGTAATATGAACTTCGTGGATATCAAAGACAGCCAAACTGATGATAGTGATGATGAAGATGAAGAGAAAATTTCGAAGGAAAAGAAATCTTCAAAAGAAGAAGAAATTCCACGATAAGTGGTTGATCAAGTGTATAGTGATACACAAAAGTTCGAAAAAGTAATGACTGAAAAAGGTGAACATTACCTTGAAACGAATATTGTGGTTTATCCAAATTTCAAGTGTACAGATGATGTCATTTTTCCAAATCAAATTTTCGTAACTACCGGAAATGTTGAGAATATCAAACCAGAATTAAAGAAGTTAGTCGAAGAGGATAATTGAAAAAACAATTGATGAAGGTTTTTTCGCTAATCAAAGCACAGTTGAAAACAACTTAAAAAAGAATTCGTATGTTTTCCAACGTCAAAAACCACAAAGAAAATGGGTTGAAAAATCAAAAATTGAAAAAGAGAATTCAAAACAAGTTGAAAAGGAAAATGAAAAAGTTGTCAAAATAAACTCTAAGGAATTTAAAGATCAAATTGACAAATTTTCGAAGGAAAACAACATTTCAAAAAGACAAGCTAGGAAGAAAATATTTTGGCAAAATATTGAGTCTCAAAAGATGTCTGAATCACAATCACCAAAAAGTGTTTTCAAAGCTAAAGACTCCTCTTTTTCAACAAAAACTCAACATTCATCACAATCAAATCATTCAAGGTCTAAAGTGAATAAGCAACCAAGATTTTCGAAAGTTTAAGAAACTAATAATTCAAGAACATTTTCAAATAAGTCAAATCAAAATCAAAAATTCTTTCAACGTCAACATTTAAAATCAACAGTTAATACTTCATATGCTCACTCTTTTCTAACAAATCCAATAGTTGATTTTGTTCCTCAAAAGCCAAATTTTCCTAATCATACGAAGAAAGAAACAACGAAAACTTCACGAGAAAAAGGAATGACTTCAAGGAAGAACATTGATCATTGGCTTGAAGGCAAAGGAAAGATGTATCAGTCGAATACATTCTCATAGGAGCAAATTCACGAAGCATATGAGAAGTATGTGAATACTTCATCAAATGGAAGTTCATCTTCTAAGGATTCGAACATATCAATCAAAGTTTGGAAACCAGTAATAAAAGCAAAGAATGGTCATTCATAAACTCAGACTTCGAAGGGTAATGTCGGTGAACATTCGAAACCATCAAAATCTTATGTTTTGGTTCCTTTAAATGAAGATGTGAACTTAATTGATAGTCTCAAAACAAAAGTTTGTGATTGGATTAAAAGTTCTTCATTACATTCGAAATTGAAATCTAATTTACAAGGACCCAAAAGGCCTTGGGTACCTAAATTTTTCCATTGATTGTAGGTACTATGTGACGAGCAATATGATAACAAGTGGTACATTGATAGTGGTTGCTCTTGTCACATGACTGGGAAGAAGGAGAATTTACATGATTTTCGAAGCCTCAAAAATGTTGGAGTAGTAAAGTTTGGGAAAAATCAAAAATGTCAAGTCAAAGGATATAGGAAGATCATAAATGGAAAATTCACAGTGAATCGTGTTGCATATGTTGAAGGTCTTCAACATAACTTGATAAGTGTTTCTCAACTTGTTGTGGGCACTGGCAATCAAGTTCTTTTTAATGAAGAAGGAAGTGTTATTTCGAATGTCAACACTAAGGAAGTGTTACTGAAATCCAAAAGGAAAGGTGACATGTTCACTCTGTACATCAATCCAATAGTAGGGAAACCTGCTATATGTCTTCTTTCGAAAGCAACATCAGACTTAAGTTGGATATGGCATCGAAGACTTTCTCATCTCAATTTTTGAAACATCAATAAACTTGTGGTACAAGATCTATTAAGAGGTTTACTTGTACTTAAATTTGACAATGATTCTTTATGTGCAGCTTGTGAAGTTGGCAAGCAACATAAACAAGGTCATTCAATTACGATAGATTCAAAAATTGTCGCACCTTCGGAGCTCTTACATATTGATTTGTGTAGTCCTTCGACAATTTTAACTCTCAACAAGAAAAGGTACATTTTAGTTATTGTTGATGATTTTTCCAGATTTACGTGGGTTTATTTTCTCAGGCTTAAATCTGAAGTTGCACAGATCATGATTGACTTTATCAAAAAGATGGAAACAACATTGAAGAAGATTGTTTAAAAAATTAAGAGTGATCATGGAACTGAATTTAAGAACAATGTTCTTGATTCATTTTTGTTGGACAAAGGGATTTCGCATAATTTTTCATCTCCATATACACCACAACAAAATTGTTTTGTTGAACAAAGAAATAGGTCTCTATGTGAAGTAGCAAGGACTATGCTGGCATATGCAAATCTTCCACAATACCTTTGGGCTAAAGCCGTTTCCGCTGCATGTTTTACTCAAAACAGATCTTTCATTCATCATCGTTTTAACATTAATTCATATGAAATTCTCAACAATCGAAAACGTAACGTCAAATTTTATCATGTTTTCGGATGTAGGTGCTTCATCATGAATCTCAAGGATAATCTTTCAGAATTTCAAGCAAAAGCAAATGAAGGGATTTTCTTGGGATATTCGCATAATTCAGTCGCATATCGTGTGTTGAATAAAAGAACACGAAAAGTTGAAGAAACTTTTAATCTTACATTTGATGATTATTACATTAAACAAACAACATCACAATTTGAAAATCATCATATTCTGAAAAACATACAAGATGAATCTGAATCCTCACAAACTTTATATTTTGATTATGATTTAATCTTTGGAATTTCAGATCATGCTGTTGATGCTGAAATATATGCAAATTATAATCATATCTCTGAACTAACGAAGCTTACTGTTGAATCAACATCAACTTCTCCAGAAAAAGGTGAAACTATGCAAAACGATCCTGTGGAGGGGGAGCACTTGGATTCGAATACTTTAGATGAGGAAGAGCTTTCTTTTGAGGGGGAGAAAGAAAGATTGAATGATGATGTTGAGGGGGAGCATAATGTTGAGGGGGAGCATTTAGAAAACATTGAGAATAATAATGATATTGATGATGTTTGTTTGATTGCAGGTTCAGAAAATGATGATATATACGAAGATGCACCTTTGGAATTTGATCCAGCATATCCGCTAATGGAAAAGTGGACAAGAGATCATCCGAAGGATCAAGTAATTGGGAATCCACAAGAGGGAGTTTTAACAAGAGCTCAAATTCGTGCAAAGAATGACGTATTGAATACTCATCAAGAATTTTGCATGTTCAATGTTTTCATCTCAAAAATTGAACCAATAACAGTTAAAATTGCAATGGAACACTCAGATTGTTTTGTTGTAATGCAATCTGAATTGTCTGAATTTGAACGAAACAAGGTTTGGAGATTAATTCCTAAACCTGAAAATGTTTCGATTGTCGGGTTAAAATGGATTTTCAAAAATAAAACCGACAAAGAGGGAAACATTGTTCGAAACAAACCCAGACTTGTTGTTAAAGGATATTCACAACAAGAAGGAATCGACTATGAAGAAACTCTTGTCCCTCTCGCAAGACTCGAGGTTGTTCGTATATTTCTGGCTTATGCAGCTCACAAAGATTTTGATGTTTATCAAATGGATGTAAAGTGTGCATTTCTAAATGGAGTGCTTGAAGAAACTGTTTATGTGGAACACCCCCCAGGTTTTATTAACGAAGAATATCCTGATCATGTTTATATTTTAGATAAGACAGTTTATGGTTTGAAACAAGCACCACGAGCATGGTATGCAACTCTTACTTCATTTTTGAAACAATCTAAATTTAAACAAGGAACAGTTGATCCCGCATTATTTCGAAAGAAAGTTGGGAATCATCTAATGCTTGTTTAAATTTATGTTGATGATATGATTTTTGGCTCAACTGACCCTGCTTTGTCCAGAGAATTCGAAGATTTGATGAAAAATAAGTTCGAAATGAGCATGATGGGAAAAATCAATAATTTTCTTGGACTGAACATTCGTCAAAACAGAGAAGGGGTTTTTATTAATCAAGAAAAATATACGAAAAATTTGCTAGAGAAGCTTGGATTGACGAATAGCACAAAGTTACGAGTTCCAATGGCAACGGTCATAAAGTTGACACATTCGTTAGATAAACCTGCAGTTGACCTAACTCTTTATAGGAGCATGATTGGTTCATTACTTTATCTTACAAAAAGTAGACCTGATATCATGTTTTCTGTGTGTAATTGTGCTAGGTATCAGTCAAATCCACGTGAACCACATCTCACTGCTGTGAAGAATATATTTCGTTATCTTAAAGGAACAATTTCGTTAGGATTGTGGTATCCTTCGAACACTGGGTTCTTTGTACAAGCATATTTGCATGCAGACTTGGGTGGTTGTAATCTTGATAGGAAAAGCACAAGTGGCGGATGTCAATTTCTCGATGGCAAATTGGTGAGCTGGCAGTCGAAAAAGTAAACATGTGTCTCAAATGCAACAGCTAAAGCAGAATATGTTGCTGTTGCTGCATGCACTTCACAAATTATATGGATTCAAAGTCAATTGTGTGATTATGCAATCAATATGAAAAAGATTCCATTATATTGTGATTCTCAAAGTGCAATAAGAATTTGTCATAATCATGTGCAGCATTCGAAGACTAAACATATAGCACTTCGTTATCATTTCATCAAGGATCACGCGGAGGATGGAAATATTGAAGTCCATTTCGTGAAAACAACTGATCAGTTAGCTGATATTTTCACGAAACCTTTAGATGAAAAATCCCTTGTGAAAATTATAGAAGGGCTTGGAATGATCGATGGAAATTCTGTTCCATGCGAAAAAGCAGAATGATGGCTGACAAGGAATGAATCAGAGGCGCTGAATAAAAGACAATGCACAGTCATTCAGCGTTCATAGGTTACTGTTCATAGTCAACGCTTCAACCCCTTCGAATTCGTAAATTTGTCACTTATTTTAAGGGTTGATTCAGAGGTTACTGTTCATGGTCAACACTTCGACGCCTTCGAATTCGTACATTTGTGACTTATCAGGGGATGCTAAAATTTCGTGTTTTTGCAAAAAGTACAGTGTATTTTCAATTTTTTAAAATTCAAAAATCCAAAAGATTTTCTTTTGTTTTGTCATTTAAATTTTCGAAAAATTCAAAACTCAAAAAAGATTTTCTTTTGTTTTGTCATTTAAATTTTCAAAAAATTCAAAAATCCAAAAAGATTTTCTTTTACTGTCATTTAATTTTCGAAAATTCAAAAAGATTTTCGTTTGGTTTGTCATTTAAATTTTCACAAAAATCAAAAATCCAAAAACATTTTCATTTATTTTTATCTTGTCACTCAATTTTCGAAAATTCAAAAATCCAAAAAGATTTTCGTTTGTTCTGTCTTTATTTTCGAAAAATTAAAAAAAAATCTTTTGATTCTTATTGCTTTTTAGTATTTTGTTGCAGACAATCATGAAGATACAGAGTGGATCATGCTTGCAGTTCTAGGGTCAGGTACATTTTTTGTATGAATCGATAAAATTTTCATCATTTGAACTAATTAAGTTGTCCCTAGAAGCATGTTGCTGCATGTTGTCCAAAGCCTCCAATGAATCAATGTGTGTGTATGAAAGCCTTAATGAAAATTTTCATACGAAAATTTCTTCCCAATCAGGCTTATATTCAGATTAGTCTCTGAGCTACCTGACTCTTCTCAAAATGAGTTAAGAGTTTACTGTTTTGTCCAAAAATAACAGAGGTACTTTTCGTGTCTTACATCAATCTTTTTCACTCATAAAGTTCTTACATAATCACACACGAAGACATATGTCTGAGAGGTCTCTGATCAAACCCATCGAGACTTAGACATATCAAAAATCTGTGCTTTCGATCTGACATCATGAGACCATGATGAAAGTGAAACCCATTTTTCACTACATTTTTACGAAATTGACGGGGAACAATGTTCCAGATTTTCACGAAACATTTGTTTCAGTACCAAAATTTGAAATTCCAAATCATATTCATTTCGAATGAGTGGTCTTGATCAAACATTCGAAACCCATGATGTTTGTTACCCAACAAGATCCATCACAAATTGTTTCTTGAATATGATTTTCATGTGAGTTTCATTCGAAAGTTCATGTTACTTAAAATTCTTCAACGAAAACTTGTCACTGACTACACTGGTTATACAAGTAATTTCTGTTACAATTTTTCACCTTATGGTTAGGATGATATGTAACGAAAATTTTTTCCTACCCACGAAACATTATAAAAGAATCCCTTCGATACTTATCAACAAATATTCGATTGTAATTCACGGGAACCTACACAAGCTATTGATCATTTCTCTTAATGATTAATGAAGTAATCTTTGCCCGGGATTTTATCTGCTTTTGTGTCAACTGTTTGACATCACAATATCCCAAAACTTTCTTATATTTGTTTCTAGTCTACATTCTTTGGAACACTGCACTCTCGAAATCCTTGAGGTTCTGAGTAATACCAACTCAGGCTGATGATTTCAAACTTCTGGCATATGACTTCGCTTTTCATCCCAAAAGTAAAAGAGTCTTGCTTCCATTCGAAGGGTTCTGACGGTTACAATATTCTTGGGGATAATAATACAGGTTGTTTATAAATGACGTATGGTATTCTGTTCGGTTTTCAAGGTGATGTGATAGATACTTTTTGACGCATGGCTACTTTTACGCAGTAATGGTCTGATTTTCAAGGTGCCACGTCGGAATATCATTAAATACACATCCCGCTTCAAATTCAAACTTCAGGGTTACATATAAAAGGGGATTCAAGGGTTCATTATCAGTTTACGCAATCAAAAAGCAAAAATTCCCCAAGATTCTCTGATTTTCAAAATCTTCAAACCTTAACAATGGCGACTTCTTTTCATGTTGATGCTTCCACAGAAGATTTCTCTTCAGTTCCAATAATGAAGATTCAAGCAAATAACTATCACTTGGAGGGTGATGTTTCTCAATACCCGGAAGAATTGAAGATGCTAATTGTTGCCTTGAGGAACTCTGTTTTGTCTAAGGCGATGTTTAGTTCATTCTCTGTTTGAATGTCTTGGCTTTCTTAAGCAGGTTTAACTGCTACTTACAACAAAGCTTCTGATACAATTACTTTTCATCTGGTGAACGACAAAAAGGTCAAGCTATCCAAGAAACTCATTTTTCAAATTCTTGAAATTCCGAATTCACCTCCATATGTTGCTTTCACATTCCCTCAAATTGTGAACATGTTTAATGAGATGGGATATCGGCCTCCACTGTCCAAGATTAGTGATTTTAAGAAGTTTGGTCTTCCACGAATCTGGAATTTCTTATTTCGTATTTTTCTAAGGTGTTTAACTGGGAGAACAGTTGGTTTTGATAAAGGAAGAATGGAGGTTTATGCAATGGTTGCTGGAATCTATTATGATCTTTAAGTGGATTATTCTACACAGTTATGGAAGGAATTCCAAAAGGGTGTAGAACACACGAATACTATTCATGGTATTACGTGTGCAAGATATTGGAGCTTGATTTTGCAATACTTTTATGACAAGGAAGGGATTTTGGTACCCAATGATGAAGAAAAAGCCGTTTTTCAATCATACCACTATTTGAAGGATGTCACAGATAGTGCTGAAATTTTCCCATCAGTTGCTCGTATTCCCGATGCAATGCTTAAAAGAGTTGATCCTTCGAATTCTGTTTTGGTGGCATATTTGAAGACCATTGATTGTACAATCGAAACTGGCATACTATTGGGAAGAGATGATAAGAAATCCATGATGACGAAGAAGACAGAAACAGAGTCAAAATCTTTGAAATCTCCAAAGAAGAAGCCTGAACCAGTTGATGTGTCTGTTGCTGAGACTCAAGTGATTGATCCTATTATTGAAGAAACACAAGAGACTGTAGTCATACCTTCGAAGACTGGGATGTTTCCATGAACCAAAATGAAGTCAACTCATAAAAGAAAGTCTCCTACACATAAAGTGGTTCGAAAACCTCAAATCACTCATCAAGGTGTGTTAATTAGAGAAGTGCCAGCACCTGTTTCTCTGGTGTCCAAGAAACGTAGGGCTGAGGATATGGCAAAACATTTGTCAAAGAAGAAGAAGAAGAAGAAGAAGAAGAAGAAGATGACTCAAAAACTCATGATTTCTAATGAGTCAACAGAAGATGATGAGGAAAGAATTCCAGAAACACCAGAAAGTTCAATTCCTGAGCAGACAGTCATCATACCACCCGAAGATTCAGTTGCCAAATCAGTTTCTCAAGAGGTACGAACTTCAGGCATCTCTGCAAACGTATCTGATACGGATGCAAATGTCAATATGGGTGAAGAAGGTTCGAAAAATGACACTCAAGGTCCATCTACTTCTGCTCCTTTCGAAAGTATTATTTCTTTACCATCATCCACTATTCCCATTACATCAACCACTGATTCTCCTACTTTCGAACATATTATCATTCAACCATTCACTCCTATTTTTTCATCTCAATCCACTGACACACCCAAACCAACTTCGAATGTTAAATACACCATTTTTATGGAGACATAAACTAATACTGAAGGGTTTGGAGGTACATTTGAAGAATTAGAATTTCATGAAGAGGAAGAGGCCTTTCCAGATCACATGCTGATGACCATGAAGCAATTTAAAATTCTGAATCAGAAGTTGAATTCGATAATTCAATCTCAAGCTGATCTGGGGGTGGTTCATCTATTTCAAGTTTAGAAGTTGATACTATGTTGAAGATGTTCGAAGCCAGTGCTATGAGCAAAGTATCTGAGATGATTAAAGACTCCGAATCTCAAATTTTGGAAAAGGTTGATCATAATGATAAAAATAATGAACTTCGGATCAATTCTCAAAATTCAAAGTTTACCAGTGATGTGAAAGAGTTGAAGAATGTCACAAGGGAAAGGCATGTTCTTTTTGTCCAAGAAGTGAAGAAAGTAAGAAAGGATGTAAATTTGCAGATTCACGAACTTCATGAAGATATGAAAAAAGAAGTTGCTATTGTTCAGCAAGATTATGCTTCTCTGAATTAGAAGGTTGATATCATTTATGATGCTGTCACACGATTTGTTAAATTGTATGAAATTTTGAGTCCACAATTAACTCAACTTTCAACATCCGAAAGTGCAAACTTTGAGGAAGTGATTTCTTTGCTCAAGGAGTTAAAAGGAATTTCAGACAAGCCGGTTTCTTCTTCTCTGATTACTCCTAAATTTCTATCACAAAAGTTTATCCAATTCGAAGCCATTATCAACAAACAACTTGATCCTCTATTTCGCATATCAAGCCTTCTTCCAACAACAAATACCCCGCCTGTTTTCACAGGGGTGCAAGGGGGAGAAAGAAAAACTAGTGAATCGAAGGCTAGTGGTGAAGATACGAAAGTTGTGGGAACGGTATTTTCTTCAAAAATCTGAACAATAAAACCAATTATAGTTTCTGCTGGACTAGTTACTTCAACAGTTGTAACAACGATGCCAATTGCAAAACCAATTTCGAAAGGAGTTGTGATTGGTAAATCTACGGAGACTGGTGGGAGTGGTTCGAAACCAAAAGAGGCAGTTGACAATCCAGCTTTGAAAGATAAAGGGAAATCGATTGTTGTGGAAAAGTCGAAAGAAGAAAAGAAGGTTGAAGCAGAAGCTGAGATCGAAATACTGAGGATTATTCAAAGCATTATGATTCAACGTGCTGGTGATCTGAAGGGATTGGACAAAGGTGATCCATCCAAACACTACAATTATGAAACTATTGAGGCCAAGGTAGCGTATAATCACATGTATTCGTTTGAGAAGAAACCAAAACAAAGTTATGTGGTCACGAATACTGAGACAAGCCAACTGGATTTTCCAATAAACGAAATGATGTTCATCATGCCTCAGTTCAAAGCAGAAGGAAATTTTAAAGAAAATGATGAAGGTACACACATGAAAATTCATTTTCATGCTGTTCTTGCAAAAGCCCCTGAGGAAGTGTGGTCGTTGATTAAAATCAAGAAAGTGATCAATATGAAAAAGGATGTGGTGTTCGAAAACACAGTCCAAAATTTCAAGTATGTGGTTGCCAGGGCAAATGGAAATAATTATGAGTTTACTGTTGTAGATTTTCCATTAATGAAGTTGTATGATCTTATACAAGTTGCATTGTTTTTGAAAAATAAAACATTTTCGTTTCTTCAAGACACTGAACCGGTTGAATTCAAGCTTGAGGTTGCTCACATCAAGATTTTCATCGGAAATTACTATGAGTGCTTAGCTCTTACAGATGTGGAATTAGCTACTGCCAAAGGAATGGAAATAAAAGCACAAATGGCTCCAACGAAGACTCAAACAGAATTGAAAAAGTATGATGATGGTGAAATCTGCTTGAAGCCTTTTGGAATGGTCTTCGCAGGAAAAGACAAAGCTGGAAAAGCTAAACGTTTCTTTTTCCAGGCATGCGAAGTGGAGAGGTATTCAACGTCTCAATATATGAACTTAATTGTTCGTATGAATCATTGCAAGAAGAACAATGAAGGAGATAAGAAAGAGCTAAAGAAGATTATCTCCTGGTACACGGAGATTCGAAGAGTGATGATGTATTCCATCCAGCTTCTTACAAATTGAAGACTTCGACTATGATTACAAAGGGGGAGATTGTAAGGGTCGAATTGTTGTAATTAGTCGAAGTGTGTGTTGAACTCTTCGAATGTTTTGTAATGTATTTTACTAGGGCGCTTTTATTCGAAGCTTAAGTGTCTATGCCTTAGTATATTTTTTGTACGCTTTCAGTTCCCTATAAATAGGGTTATTTACTAGAGTTAAAAAAAAATACAGAACCTGTCTATTTTCTCTGTAAACACGAAAGCGTAATAGAGCTGAAACAAGATCATATTTACATCCTATGTTCAATCTCGCATTCATACTTGAATTCATACTCTGATTAATTCATTACTCGATTCTTTGATTCTACAGAAGAATATTAATATTTGTGTATTGCTAGTCCTACTTGTTTTCATAATCATCCACTACACAACAAGTTTAACAGATGTCATTCATTTGTCAAATAAAATCAATTTAGTGTTTGATGAAAAAACTTACTGATAAACTAACTTGCAGATTTGAATATGGATGTTGTTTTGGAGCCGGTCCAAGCAGAGGAGATTGTAGGGAAGGAATGAGAAAGAATGGAGAAAGCAATACAAGATTAGAAGGAGAAAGGGAAAACAACATATAAAATTTAGGAAATTATTTTGCCTCTATAGAGGCGATGAGAAGCAGGGGCAATCGGATTTAGGATTCTATCCAAAATCATGAAGAGTGGAATTGAAATAAATTATGGGAATGAAAGGAGGGAAAACAACAAAAAGCGAGGGAGTGTGAATTTGTAAAAAAAACTAAAATTCGAAAGATTTTGAATTCATGAAAATTGAATTTTATTTTTTCGTTTGCAAAAAAATAACGAATGTCAATTTACTCATTTTATATAGTTTTTTATGGCTTATGAATTTATAAACTTTTTATGGATTTTGCTTCCAAAGACCTTTAAATACTAAAAAAATACTCAATATATATATCTTTTTCTTTTTTATTTATGATACTCAATAAAGAAATTAAAAAAATAGTCATTATGGTTTGTTATAAGCTTTCATACGTTTTAGTAATTTGGTTTTCGATTTGATCTCTCTGAAAATTGAAAATGTTATATTACCCTTCAAATGACTATCGGACTAATGTTATAAGTTTAGGTTTAGTGACATGGATCGACCATTTGATCATCATACCGATTGCATATATATATATATATATATATATATATATATATATATATATATATATATATATATATATATATATATATATATATATATATATATAGGTGAGCATTCAATCGAGAACATTTTTATCGTGAGAACATTTGACAACCAATTTGGACAACACAATTTTTTTAATTGAAATTATAAAATAATATTCGTATAAATAAAAAATAGTTACAAACAACTTAAAAACTCACTAACTAACACCACTCACCACCCAACCAACACCACCGCCAACCACCACCCATCACTAACCATCACAACCAACCACCACCCACCGCCAACCACCCATCACTACCCACCGCCCACCACCACCTACCACCACCCGCCACACCACCACCCACCACCACCACCCCCACCATCACCACCTAACCACCACCACCCGCCGCCACCACCACCCACCTCCACCAGCAATTACCATCACCCGCCACCACCACCAATCACTACCCACCACCACCAACCACCATTCACCAGCCACCACCACCATCACCACCCAAGCACCACCACCTGCCACCACCACCCACCTCCACCACCCATCATATATTACCCAACCAACACCACCCACCACCATTATTTACCACCTATCACAACCACCCGCCACCACCACCCATCACTACCCACCATCACCAACAACCACCGACTACCCATCACTACCCGCCACCCATCACCACCCACCCACCCACCCACCACAATCACCACCCATCACCCACCACCCACCATCAACACCACCCAACCACCACCACCAGTCATCACCACCCACATCCACCAACCATCACCACCACCACCCACACCCACTCACCACCCACCACAACCACCACCCATCACTCACCAGCACCACCACCCACCATCAACACCACCCATCCACCACCACTCGTCACCACCACCCACATCCACTAACCATCACTACTACCATCCACACCCACACCTATTCACCACCCACCAAAACCACCACACATCATTATCACCACCACTCGCTATAGCCCACCCACTACCACCACCTATCATCACCACCCACCGCCACCAGCCCCACCCTACCTACAAAAACCAATACCCGTCACCACCATCCACCAATCACCACTACCCGTTACCACAACCTACCATCACCACCCACCTCCACCACCCATCACTACCACCACCACCCCCACCCACCCACCACCACCACCACCACCCGCCACAACCACCCTCACCCACCACCCACCAAGACCACCACCACCTACCACCATCTCCACTACCCACCTTTATCACACATCACCACCACTAGTCACCACTACCCCACCCATTACCCAAAAAACCACCACCCACCACCACCCGCCGCCACCTCCCACCTCCCACCTCCACCACCTACTACTTGTTGGATTAGTGTCCAAGTCCATAAGTGTGCATGGTCCTTTTGGGTTGCCTTCCCCAAAGCAACTTGACTGGAGGAATAAATAAACTCATCAAAAATCAACGATCTGACAGGAGATGACACCGGTCATTGAAAATGATAGCGGTGAACAAAAATTCAAAACACACCCAGATCCACTGATATACACACACTTGATAGGCCTTTGTGGCTCTCTCTCTCTCTCTCTCTCTCTCTCTCTCTCATATCCCAAACCTTAATGCCTTAAAATGCTAGTATATAAATGGGTAAAATGGGCAGGGATCAGGGCCGGTCCTAGACTATTTGAGGCCCGGGGCGAGAAAAAAGATGAGGCCCTTCAAATGATATAATATTCTAGTCAAATAACTAGAGTTCCTGTGCAAAAAAAATGGCACGTACTAATTCACTAAAATGTACAATTTTTTGAAGTTTCTAAGGTTTAAAAAAGAAACTTCGTTGATGAATGCATGTTTGGAGGCTTTCAAGTTTCGATGAATGTATCTTTCTCTTGGTGAATAACATAGTAATGGCTGGTCCAAAAAAAAAATTATTCCCCACAAAAAAAAAAAAAAAAAAAAAAAAAAAAAAAAAAAAAAAAACCTTCACAAAGCCTTAATATTTGAATCATAAATGAAGCGAAATATAAATTAGCAATTTAAAGATATACATAATGGAGGCAAGTTGAATATAGAAAAGATAGGCAAATTTCAGATGACGGTAAAAAAAAATTCAGTCTGTTTGACATGAAATTGTTTAAGTTTATATCAAAATTATTACTAAAGTAATACCTAATTGAATATGAATACACAAGTTTGATTTCTAAAAATAAAATTAGCAAATAGCATAGAAATTTAAAAACTAAAAAAGTTTACATATAGTATTTGCCTCGAATTATAAATAGCAAAATGACTTTCACAAAATTCAAATTGATAGCAAATTATCTCCTTTATTTTTATTTTTTTAAATCATACTCCTATCAAACTACAAATCCTTTTAGAAACATCTAAATTTGAACACTCTCCTTAGTGGAACACACATAAGTAATAACATACTAAAAAATTAGATCTTAGCAAAGCTACTGTACTTACACTTATAATCGTATGCAAAAATCAAAAGTTAGATACCTTAATCTGTTTATTTGGATATTGACTAGGGCCGGATGAAAATCGAACTTCCAGAAATCAAACATTCAAGAGGCTGCAGCTAGGGTTGTGGTGATAATCCTTCAAAATAAATCATTTTGCGAAATAGTTGTGCATTACAACCTTAGGCGGTTCATTACTTCTTGATAACTCAGAAATTGAGCCGTTTTGAGAAGTACAAAAAAATATATGCATTTAATTTTAATAATTAATAAGTAAAATATTTCAAAACATGTTTCTTGATAATTGAGAACTTGTTTGCGTCGTTTTGGAGGCACACCAAGCGTTTGGGAGGACACACCAAAAAAAGATCCACGGCCCTAATAGCCTTTAATGAAAGCTTAAGTAAAATATTAATAAAAAAATAAAAAGATGTGAATAACAAGATTCGAACACTGGGGACTCACCAATATTGACCCCTGAGCTTCAACCATCTCAACTACGATTGCTTTTTGTTTACTGCCGCATATTATATTTTATATCATCTAAATTCGTATATATATATACACTAATCCTAACTTGTAGGGGCCCCGAGATTTGGCGAGGCCCGGAGCGGTTGCCCAGCTTGCCCATGCTCTAGGGCCGGCCCTGCATGCACCCTTCTCTTGGCATACTATTAACTTACCAGACTTATAGCCATTATAAGTTATGTTAAAATACTCATTCTGTTATATTCATGTAACCACATATAGGAATGTAAATATATTCATATAGCTCTAAACAATACAACACAATACATATGTGAGTTAAAGTTAAACTACTCACCTTGATAGGTTGAAAATAGCTTGTTCCAATTCTGTGAGATCTAGTTCCAAGTTTTGTTTCACCGAAACCTAGTCAATAATACAACTCTTAAGTGTTATGGTGCGTTCATAATCAATAACACTACAACATAGCTCCACAATACTAAATTATATGTAACAAAATATCAAATACTCAATTTATTCATGTACTTAGAATAGATCATCTTTGTATCCTTAATAGACATATTATGAACCCAATTCGGAAAAATCATGAACTTCAATTTCTATGGTTAGAAATTCATCCTCGAATTCACAAAATTAATTGTTGTTATTACTCTATACACTTAGAATCAAGTAATTACCACTTCTATTTTCTACTACTCATCATAATTTAAATATATAATTCAATTATTATGATTAGGGTTATTAAACCCTAAACTCGTATTTGCCCTAATTCATAAATTGGTTAGCATGTACAACTTACTCTTGATTGTAGAAGTAGTAAATAATACTTTGCTTGCTCCTTCTTTCTTCTTTAAAATCATATCGAAATCCCCTTTTCTTAGACTTTCTCCGTTCTGAAACAAGAATGTGTAGAAAATGAGGGATAAAAGAACTCATGTTATTTTTTTCTTATTTATTTATTTATTATTTTTTTTTTGCTAAAGAGCATTGCCACGTCGTCGCAGTATCAACTCCCCACGTCTTCGTTTTCCCATTATTTATGACGCTTTTGTTCCATCACTAAAAATTCGTCACAAAAGAATATAACATCCTAGCGACTTCAACCACATCGTGGCAAGTCTAATCTTCACCACGTAGTGGTGCTTCAAACTACATTGTCCTCACTATTCATTTTATGTCAACCAAATTACTGCTTCAGGACCACGTCATGGCACCACTCTTATCATGAGGTTACTGGAATTTACTCATTCGTTATAAGATTTTTTTTTATTTTATTTTAACCTTGTCTGCCATACCCCATTCCTTATTACATTAGGTTATTTTAAATTAGAACTTATTAATTTAGTTACACTCTCAAGTTAGGTTATTTCTCAATTATGACATGAAGAAATCTATTCAGACTCATAATTACGCAACATGACCAAAATACCTTTTCTGGCCTAACACATTTTTTATAACATTTCTTAACTTTTAAACACACACTTGTATATTTTACACTATTGCTACGTTATGAATCATCATTTTCTCAAAACTAAACAAGTGTTACATTAAGCTTGCGTGGTTCCTGGGATTTGGGCAGGCAAGCATAATAAAGCCTAAGCCTTATTTCTCTTGCAAAATTGATTTCCAAAAATTGCATAACACCCCTTGGACGTATAAATTTATATTATTATTATTATTATTATTATTATTATTATTATTATTATTATTATTATCATTTTAACCCCTTTACATATGTATATTGCCTTTTATTTAAATAATTACTTTTCAAACCTAAAAATTTAGGGTTTAGTTATTTAATTACTTGTTGTTATTTACGAAGCCCATGTCAAATTTATTAAACGAAAACGATTACACAAACTATGAAAAGCTTAAAAGTTCAAGATCTGATTTCATGCCATTTTTGGTAAACCAAAAGAAGAAATATGGTTTGCAAATAAGATTATCAAAATTCTTAATATCACCAAGGATGTATATTTGAAGGGATTTCGCCTATCAGTATAAAATTATGAGGGGTGATAATGAAGTTTATGATTTCATCATTGTTGATTTTCTATTAACGAACGTAAATGAATTTTAATTTTGAGCTTGTTGTTTGTTTTCTTGAAGAACTGATTAGATGAATTTATGATCACCAATAAATCAAAATGTCTACAATATCATATATCTATATATGAGGGGATTCATGGAGTATTTCTATGCTTAGATGCGGAAGACTTTGGAAAGACAATCGAGAATCCTTGTACTGTATTGAAGGATATAAAGAAGTATAAAATATGGTGAAATTGTCAGAGATCCATGGGGGATTGGATATCTTGGAAGGAAGACGAAGGGAATTCAAAAGAGATTATTTTTTGATATTGATTGCTATGAAATATGTCAATCCACTCATATTAAAAATCTATTGATTCATATATATATATATATATATATATATATATATATATATATATATATATATATATATATATATATATATATATATATTTGCAGCCTTATTTCGAATCCACACAAGAGGGAGATTTGAGAATTGCTCTCATGGTGATTGGAAGTTCAGAATGCTCTGCTCAATATTACACATATATTTAGATGACTTCGAAGATGGTTGAATCTTCACAAAGTAGGAGAATGTTGGCTAATACTCTTTCCCTTCCAAAATTATAGTCCATATTTTCTTTTTGGTTTGTCCCAAAATAATAGTCCATTTCTAAAAATAAATAATATTTTTACCAAAATACCCCTCATTATTACTTAACCAAATAAGCATTTAATAGAGCATTAAATGCAAAGTAAGGACAAAACTGTCATTTTTAGTATATAAAGTTAGTGGTAATTAATGATTTCTTAATCTGTGTGTTTTTAGTCTGTGGACAATAATATTGGGACGGAGGGAGTAGTTTTTATTGTGAAGTGTCCGCAGCTGATGATATCCAAAGTTGGAACATCCAAAGTGAATGAGACTGTTTGAAATGATGTTTGTACTAAAGTAAAGTAGGTGCTAAATTATGCTTATTAATCTCTTCTGTCTGTTTCACGTTTCACGTGGTATAGATAGCTTATGGCGTATGTTAGTCTAAGATGATTAGTTATGCTTAACTGTTTTAGTCCACATGTTATTTTATATTTAGATGTACACCTTGTGTCTATATATAAGGTGTTAGTCTTTGTGAGATGTTACAAGAGTTATTTGTATGCTCACAACATGCTAATTATTTGAGCTATTAATATTGTAATGCTAGCTATCAACATCTAATCAAACAACAAAACCGTTATATTTACATTTGGTATTCATACTTTCATTGAGTCAAATACTCATCAAAACTGTTATATTTACATTTCGTGTTCATACTTTCATTGAATCAAATACTCATCAGGTATATATAACCCAAGTAAAAGAATGTTTCATTTTTTTGTTCTTAGCACAGTTGAAACAGTTCCTTACCATAATGGCAATATCTTTTGGGTGTTATTTAAGATAGAACATCTCTGGAAAATGCCAAAGAGAGTTAAGATAGGTGGGGCACTGGAAAACATGATTGATCTCCTTTCTCATTCTTCTTCGCATGACCGGTCCAAGTAAATTTGAGGCCCGGCGAATTTTGGTTTTCCTGTAAGGAAACATAAAATTCTAATTGTCGTGAGAAACTAAAGGTAAGACTTCAGATATTTGGAAAACCGAATATATGTTTGGTTCAATTTTTCTATATATAAATACCGGAAAAAATATATATAGTACAAGATGGAAATCTTAATCAAATGGCATTTTATATATAATTTACTTGATTAAATGCAGATAAAACTATTATTATCACTGTCTTATATATATTTTTAGTCAATTTTAGAAAAAGGTCACAGATTAGCATAAGAACCAAACTTTTTATTGACCCAAATATTATCGATTTACGAGAAAGTAAATTTTGTTGAAGACCTTACGACTTTTTATTACTAAATCAATTATTCTAAAACGGCAAGACTTTAAATTATTTTACAATTATATCTTATGCAACATTGTTCTATTGTTAGATTTTTGGTTAGTATAATTAAAAAGTGTTTATAAATTATGTGGTTAATATTGTGTTATTATTTGATTTTGGTTTAGTATAATAAAAAGTGTGAATAAAAGGAATCGAACTCAGCCTTAATCTCTAAATATTATTAAAAGAGAACCTTTAATTCACCAATGAAGCAATCAAGACCCTTGATTGTATTTCAATCATATGATTTTCACCATTAGATCAAATTGATGACATCATCTTCACAAAATAGAATTCAAACATTTAATTATAGAATCTTTAAATTTACCAATTACATTTCAAACACAATTACATTAAATTATGGAATCTTTAATTATAGAATCTATTCATATTTAATTATAAAATCTATTCATACTTTCGAAAATATATTTCACAATTCGGGCATAATTACATTTAATTGTAGAATCTTTAAAATCAGCAATTATGTTATCAATAAAAGCATATCATCCTATTTATATACCAGACATCGGTTTCTCCATAAATCTGGCCAAAAACATGAATAACCGTCTCCATCTTTCTCCTCTATTTTTCTCTTAAACCAGAATTCCCTAATCCTCTTCTTCTTCATGTCAATGGTTGTGCTTCATTGATGTTTTGTGTGTTCATAACAGAATGTAGCACCATAAGGTGGTTTCTTTTTTTCATATATTCTTAGAATTTGCGTATTGCCTCTTCCTTACATCTCCAATTATTACACCCCAGTTTTGGCTTCACACAAATCTCTACAAACTGAAACAAGCATCTCCTTTAAGACATCTTTTGACGATCTATGTCATCATTAACCCTAATTAATATTGTTCATAATTTAATTCCATTATTTATAGTTTTTGGCTTCAAAATTTAAACCTGATTAGTTTTTTCTTTTTAAAAAAACTCATTAAATAAGCATATCAATAATTATGTTATTTTTAATCTATATCTTTATATAGATTAAAAGAGAAACCCGATTACATCATCTTCAATAATCAGGTCCACTGATTGGCTTTCTTTTATAATTTTCCACCATTGGATCAATTTGATGATGTCATCCTCATACTGTTAATATGATTTTTTTTTTAGATCCTTTCAGAATGTTGATTTAGGAAATGATTAGTTTTTCAGATTCCAACATTTATGATTAAAATGTTAATTAAGGAAATAATATCTTTAAATCATTCAAAATCATTGACCCTTATAAAGTTAAAAATCATCATTTAATCAAATCCCATTAAATATGCATCTAATTCATCTATATTTGACAAATATTTGAATTTAATATAAAATAACGCTTCATATTTTCCAATTATCTCTTGAAAATCGTTAATCAGCTCCCATTCCTTATTATCTTCACCAATATCCTTTAATTCCAATCTTTGGAAATACTAAATGATAGATAAACGAATTGTCTCCAATTTAAAGTAGATTTTAAACGATTTTGTTTCTCATTGTCCGCGTTTTGAAAATTATAAATAATTCTCACATTTCGCATTTTCTCCTTCACATTTTTGTTCTTATATCAATGTACTACAGAAATAGAACAAAACAATACATCAACCTTCACATTAGTTTTATTACGAATCTTCAAGGTATGTCCTTCCCCGTGTGTGCTTTTTAAGATGTGTATGTGTTGTGTTTCCCTTTGTTGGTACATCTTATATATGTTAACTAAGTATTTGTAACTGTTCTTAGAGAAACTTACATAAAAAGATTTACAACTTCATAAAATATTAACAAGTTCATCTTTTTTATATAAAGAAAAGTGTCAAATTTCTACATCTACACACATTTATATTGACTCTTATAGATAGGGTCAGACCTAATATAAGTGAAATATAGAAAATCATAGGTACATGAATATATTCAAATTTCTATAAACATTTATATTTCGTATAATCATTTGTTATGTTATGAGATCCATAATGAATTTTCTTATCTCTAAAACATGATATCGATTAAGCAAAAATAGCTAATCCGCATCATGAAAATTCAAATTAACATGTGTATGTGTTGTGTTTCTCTTTGTTGGTACCTCTTATATGTGTTGATTAACTATTTGTAAATGTTCTTAGTGAATTCGTTCATTGCCCACTGCATAAATTCAAATATATATATATATATATATATATATATATATATATATATATATATATATATATATATATATATATATATTGTTAACAACATGAATTATTCACGTTGATACTTTTACATGCAAACTTATCAATCGAAGTATGAGGTTTTTTCTTTTACTTTGAATAATTATTATTTCTGTTTCTCTTCTAATTTCAATAATGGAATATTGGAATTTATGGTTTTACACCATGTCTTGACACCAATAGAATCTCACAAACATAAAAATTATATTTTATATGCTGATCAAATACTGTAGTAGTAAAATAGTTATTAATAAAACAACTTAACTAAGATTTTATTTAAATAGTATCTTTTTTTAGTCTATTAATTATTTGTAATAGTTTTGTGTTTCTCTTTATAATAGGCGAAATGACGCACAACAGTGTCAATGAAGTTGTCTTTGATAGTCTTGATACATAGATGCCTCGAAGGAATCATAGAATATTTAGTGTTCAAGTAGTCATGGTTTGGAAGCAGACTTACAAAAACAACACATACATGGTGAGAAGCTTGGACATGATTTTAATTGACCAACATGTGCGATTTTACTAAATTAAAATAAAGTTTTATTTTATTTTATTTTTCAATAAAACAACATTGGTTATCACCCACATGGCACTAAAATACAGGTAAAATAAAAAAAAATCTCATCAATGCATTTCAAGCCCTGTTCGATAAAAGAGCTATTAGGGAAATCACAAAATTTGGTATAGCTAGAAACAAATGAGATTACATGTAAATAGCTACTCAATGCATGACATTTATTCTAATTTATTTTAAGAGTGGATCTGATTAGTTAATTTTGACATAATAACACACATTAATCCTTTGCTTTGGGTCCTTTTTGTTGACTGATTTGGTTAGTTTCAGATTCCCTTGTGAAAATTTGGTGTTTTTTTTTGTCTTTTGGTGCAAGTGTATGGTTTATAGTTTTTTTTTTTCATTTTTTATTTATTTATAGCAAAGTAATTTGCTAATTGGCTATACGTATTTATAAAACAAAAATGTTTTATTTTTTGGTTTGTGCGAGATTCTGTCTTAAAATCATTACTTTTGTTAAACTGAAATAGCAAAAGATTTTATTCTAAATATATAAAAATATGATTAGAGGCATTTTTAGCTATCTGGCAACGTTTAGGTTTAAAAATACAAAACATGATCAGGGGCATTTTAGTAATTTGATAATGTTTCAATCTAAACTTGCATATGATGTTTTGAAAATATCATGCATAAAAGTTTATGCTTGAGAAATTGAATTTGAAAATATCATAACAATGTATATATTAGTTTTAACTAACATTTATGATAAAACATCTATCTTTTTAATTTAATAGTATTTTACGAAACATTGATTAGTTAATACGATTAGTTATTACAATTAGTTATAACTAAAGATGAAATTATGTTTAAGACATGTTGGTTATTTAGAAATTTTATTAACATTTAAAAAGAAGAACGAATTTTTAAACCATTTAACTTTTATTTTATCGATATTCTTTAATTATAATTCAAAAGATATGTTAAGATTCTAATTAAATATGGTAAGATATCATTTGTTTATTTTAATGAAAATATTGTATAACCCTTATTAATTTTGGTATGATCTTGAATATTTTTGGTATAATTTTTTAGATGTATATTATATTATAATTTTAATTAATTTTAACAAAATTGAAAATAACTATATTTGGAATTTATACTAATTACGAAAATGCTATTTTTATATATTAGAGATGATTATGATTTTTTTAATTATTATGTTATAAAAATCCGATTTAATTTTGATATGATTTTAAAATATTTTGGTATGATCTTATTATACTTTTAGGTTGATTTAATAGTAAATAACATGTAATCTATTTATGTATCCTTTGAAATTAAGTATAGAAACAATTTTGTTGACATCTATAATATATGGGTGATAATTTCCAAAATTGTCTATAAATTTCTTCTGGATATATTGTATATGACATCCTTAACAATTACTTTTATTTATTATGAACATCAAAGCTCTCAAACATCGGGATCAGGATACCGAGAAATACACGAGGTTAGTGATTCCGTTCTTTTTATGTATACAATATCAATTTTTTTACTTGACACACATTGAAAGTCGACTATTACCTCCTCTTTTGCTTATTAAATGTCAATTCGACTTATCAGAACACTTCAATTCATCAAATCAATAATGGAGTACAATTCGAGCAATAAAAGTAATGATGCACAAGATCATCTATCCATCGTATGTGGTTTACATCTTATTGTCTAACAATGACATTTTGCGATTCAATGTATATTCAGAAAAATATTTAGTGATATATGCACATTCTATTATTAATGATTTCAACTTGATGCATCGAGGCTTATCAAGTTTGACAGAAAATTGTGATATTTTTCTATAGGTGGAGATCGTTTGTGGGGTATTTGGGTTGTCATTAAGAATTGATGGGTTAAAATAAATGTTAGGAATTATAATGTCGGTGCACATGAATGGTGAGATTATCGAAACAATCTCCTTAATTTTTTTAAAGGAAATACTATTGAGTATGTCTTTTTGGAACATCGTTCTCATTAACTATTTTCATTTCGTTCATATTTTGAGATAGTGACTATGCCAAGTAGAAATATATTTTAATTGTCAACTCATGTTTTATTTTGTTTAATGATATTAATTTTTTATGCTACTTTATTATATATTTTTTTATTGTGTCGACATTTTATAATTTTATATGAATTTTTTATACGTTTCCCCGCATTTAACGCGGGTCATAATCTAGTTGTTTTCTTAAAAGAGAGCAAGGGGTGGGTCAGTTACGGTTTTGAAAGCACATTTCTTCTTCTATTTGACTTCTTGAACATCAATACATCATAAGTGCATGGGAAGAGAAGACCAATTAGCATGGATAGGGAAGGTTATGGGTTTTGTACGAAAATTGCAGCCCCTTTGATTTCTTTCTTTCTTGTTCTTCTTCATGCTACAGCCGAAAATTAATGAGGAATTGACCACTCTAGCACTCCTTTTTCTTTGACTTTCATGCCTGACTTGTAGAGCTGTTGTCTTGCCTTAATTTTGCTATTCTTTTGTTTTTGCTTCAGGAGCATCACGTGGAATATGGGAGGAAGATGTCTATATGTTTAAAATAAATGAAATCTTGGTGGGTAATAGGGACGTAGCTTGTACCATAACGACTAAAAAAATGAATGATTTATCGTACTGTTCTTATTTTGATTTTGGTGGACGTAATATACAAGCAAATGGAAAGTAAGTCTTAATTGTTGTAAAATAAGTTGGTTGGTTTACAAATAAATTATAGCAAAGTGTGGAGTGTACAAAAAAGGAATGAAAAAAAACGAAGATAATACACATAAACTGACGCAAGAAACTAAAATATCATCACAAAAACTTTCGTCAAGTATAGCGTATTGGGAATTGAATCGGTTTTGTATAAGGTTTCAATTCGGCATCAACTTTTATAGAACTTTTCAAGGAATTAAACCAAAATCATAAACAAAGTATATGCCGATACAGCAAAACCCCGAAATGAAAACCAAAAACAACACATATTGTTTTGGTCGAAAAATGATTAAAGGATTATTAACCTAATTGTATGAAAGGTTGTGGTGTTGTCATGAAGTGAAAGTAACACAAGTAACCATAAGAAAACCATTGATCCTTGTTAGGATCTCCGACACAAAACCTTAAGAGGTGATAATGATCACTTTCATTTTTTAATCTTATTAATCGCAATGTAAATTACAGAAATGTGTTTGAAACTACGAGTACAAATGATTCAGTAACTCTAAGCTCGTGTGTGTATGTATATGATCTATACATGTGTGTTTACAACCTATATTTACTAATTAAGTGTCCGATAATCTCAGGATTCTGTTGAACAAGCATTTGCATGTTGTTTTGACTTGGCAATTCCGAGTTCTAAGCTTGAATGGAATGACTACTAAGTGTTGACTTGTCTTTTGTTTATGATTTATGCACATGTGAATAATAAATAAGAAATATATTTGATAATTCGGTTAGGAAATAATATTAGTAATATTCATGATCATGAGTGTTTTTCTTAGGATCCTGACTTCACTTCAAGATTCGAGATCAGTGAATGTTTCATAATCTTGACCCCTAACAATTTCCACAAATTATACATGCAAAATATTTGAATTAATTCTTAATATTTTAAGAGTATTGTTTTGCTTAAAAAATTACACAAGTGAAATTCAACCAAATTGTATGAAAGACTATGATGTTCAAGATAAAACAAATACAAAATGATGATCAAAGTGACACGAGTGGTTTTTGCAAGGAAAGCCTTTGATCCTTGCTAAGATCTCCAGGACAAAACCTTGGGAGGTGATAATGATCACCTGTCTTCATGATTTTATTGATTAAAAATGTTTATTACAGAGATGAATGTGTAAATGTAAGTGCAAATATCATAGCTGAACTAGTCATTGTTTTGGTTAAAAAAATGAACAAGCAAGAGTCAACCAAATTTTATGAGAGGTTGTAATGTTCCAAAGGATGGAAAAATGGGAAGATGGATGGCAAAATGGTTTGTGAAGTTTAGCACATATGACATAAAATACAAACCAAGATCTGCTATAAAGTTCCAAGCAATGGCAGATTTTGTGGCTGACATTAGTGATGATCTAAGAGTCGAAGTCAAAATATAAGCCGAACAAATTCTAGAAGAAGAGAACATGGGAAGATGGACGCTATTCACAGATGGAGCATCAAATCAAAGAAGAACTATATTGGGGATCATATTAACATCGCCATAGTGCGACATCCTACCCCAAGAAATCAGTTGTGAGTTCAATGCAACCAACAACGAAGCAGATTACGAGGCACTAATCATGGGACTATAACTAGCCAAAGATCATCAAATCAAGGATCTTCAGGTATCCGTCGATTATTTATTATTAACTAACCGTTTTAAAGGATCCTATGCATTTAAAGGAGACAAGCTAGCACTATACCTCCACATGCTCAAAAACCTCGCCTCAGAGTTCGAAACATTTAGCCTAAACTATAACATCCATAAAATTTAAAACTTTTTCAAGCATTCAAAAACCATTACTTATTACAAAATGTTTTCAAAATAGTTTCATATAAGAGTATCCCATAAATCAAAATAATAAAACGTGAGGAGGTGCACGATCAAGCCATCGCCTTCCCGTAATCATCTGAAGTACCTGAAACCAAAACCAAAATTGTAAGTCTGAAGCTTAGTGAGTTCCCCCAAAATACCTGCACAACAAGCAACATACATATAATAACAACATACTATGGGCCCAATTAACCATTGGGTTGGGATGCCCCGGGCTCTCAACCATCGGGTTGGAATGCCAACATACTATGCGTCCAGTCATCCTCGGGATGGTATACCCTCGACCCACAACCATCGGGTTGGAATGCCAATACACTACGAGTCCAATCATACTCAGGATGGAATACTCTCGGCCCACAACCATCGGGTTGGAATTCCCTGGTCAATTGGCTCTCGCATAAAGCAGATAAGCCTCAACCACCAATCAACTATGTGCACATATATCAGATAATCACATAACATTCTACATAAAGACAATCCAATCTACATATCACTAAGCATAGCAACATCCCATCTACCAGGATACCAATCTAACAGATCATACCCACATAGAAACATCCTATCTACAAGGATACCAATCTAACAAATCACACTATCAATAAAGCAGGATAATAATCAAAAGGGTTGGCCTTGGTGTCTTAGACCCTTGAGTATAGTTAGGAAAACTCACTTCACAAGTAAAGTTGAACTGAAAAGATCAACTCCAAAACACGGCTTGAAACTCAAACTCCTATAACCACCATTGATCCAAATTCCATAAATTCCTAAACTACCAAAATGCCCTTAGAAGTCAAATTTGGCCAACCCTCGTCAAAGTCAAAGTCAACAGTCTATGTTGACCCAACTTATCGATTGCAGCTTATAGACTCGTTGAGTTCCTTCAGAACTCAAAAAGTCGTGAAAACCCCAGTCAACTCGCCGAGTTACCAAGCTATTCGTCGAGTCCATGTAGCATCCAAAATATCGGGAAAACCCTAACCAACTCGTCGAGTTGACTATGCAACTCGTCAAGTTCCTTCAACCCTTATTCGCATTCAGACTTTTTCAAACTAAACCAATGCACCAAACTGTAGATCTAGCCACCTAGTACGTAGTTTGTGACATCCCCAATTTCACGGCCCGAAAAGACCGATTTGTTTATGCTTTGTTTTATAAATCAGAGTGATCGTTTAAAGAAAACGGTTGCGGAATTTGTTCCCAAAATAAAATATGATAACCATTTTATCAAAACATTTCTCGAAAAGAATGTATTTTCGTTAAATAATAAAACCTCGGGATGTCATGTTCGTTACAGACCAAAAGCATAAACAATATAAAATAGACCTTACAATAGTTATTCAACTACTGATCTATAATCCAAAACCTCTCGTCAAGTCCGCCGACTTATACTCTTGTGTCATTACCTGTAATGAAAAGAAAACTGAGTGGGTCAGGCTTGGGAGCCTGGTGAGCATATAGGGTTTTCAACCCACAATAATACATTTATTATATTCAATTATCAAACAATCAACCCAATTACCCATCCCCATTATCTTCCTAGGGTTTTACCCTAAGAATCCACTATCCTTCATTCATTCATTCCTAAGGATTTACCTAAGGAATTGGCACGAAGTCCATTGCTGCCAAAGTTTATAGATCAGGTACTAAATCCATAGTTATCAGACGCTAACTCCATAGTCGTCGGGGTTTACTCAAGCGGCGCTAACTCCATAGTCACCAAGGTTCACTTAACAAGCGCTAACTCCATAGTCGCCAAGGTTTACTTAACAAGCGCTAACTCCATAGTCGCCAAGGTTCATCAAATAGGCACGAAGTCACATCGTTGCCAAGGTTTATACAATAGGCGCTAACTCCATAGTCACCAAGGTTTATACAAAAGGCGCTAACTCCATAGTCACCAAGGTTTATCTAATAATAGGCGCTAACTCCATAGTCACCAAGGTTTATACAATAGGCGCTAACTCCATAGTCACCAACTATCCCATCTAACCATGTTCTAACCAACATTTTCGTAGATATAAATACTTACACAGTTTAAATCATTTAACACCTGTATAAAACTCCAATTTCCATGCCCATCTCAAATAGACAAATAACATATAAACACATAGCACGTATTTCATAGCAAATACTTCATATTTATGTGTTAGAAGAAGGTAACTACACTCCCACACATATAAACAACAATATACTTAATACACTCAAACCACACTTGTATTATTATCGTGTTTATGAAAGGTAGTATACACTCACTTGATCAGAAGATGATCGGACAGCATTACGACTTGCAGAAGTAGTAATCCACAGCAGATCTGGAAGATCTCCACAAAAATCGAACTTCTCGCGAGCAGAGCTTCGGCTCGGGAACCGCACTTCTCGGGATCTTCGGGATCTCGGGACTTGCCTCGGGGCTAGAGAATAATACCGGGGCTTCAGGGTATTTCTGGCATGCAAAACGATGTAAAACGAGAGAGAGAAGAGAAGAAATTGGCAATTGGGTCGGCTGCCTTCGCATCCTATTTATAGGAGGCTGGAGCCTCGGAGTACGCGGAGCGTACTGGTCCGAATGCGTCATGGCATGCGTCATCCGAAGCCACTTGCTGCGAATGTCGACACTTCGGAGTACGCGGGGCGTACCTCGGATCAGACCGGTGACTCCTTCGGATAATGCTTCCGAATTTCCTTTTAAATTTAAATACAAAATGATTAATAAACTTCAAAAATTCATATCTTCTTCATACGAACTCCGTTTGCGACGTTCTTTATATCCACGCGAAGGTGATACTACGCTCTACAACTTTCGTTTAGACTCCGTCGGCTAATTTTGACTTTTATTTTTAATAGGCCGCGACAGAAAACTTTGTTATAAATTCATAACTTCTTCGTTTGACGTCCGTTCTCGCCTAACTTTTTATCGCTTCGATACCAACAACGAGATCTTCGATTCTCGTTTAGATTGCTAAGGCTAAATATCGCTCTAACGTAAATTCACTTTTTACGTCGCGCTGTGTCGTGCCGGTTCTGTCGCGAAACTTCGACAGGTCATAACTTCTTTGTTATAACTCGGATTTTGGCGTTCTTTATATGCACGGAAACCTTGTAACATATACTACAAATTAGTTAGGATTATTCATCCTAAATAATCTTCTATCAAAAAGTCATTTTTGACTCTTATTATCTCTAAATTGACTAGCCCTGATCTACGGGCGTTACAATTATCTCCCCCTGAGGATGATTACGTCCCGGAATCATCAACGAAGTAGGATTCGCATACTGACTCCATAAGTTATACTCATTCTAAGTAATAACCTTGATGGGTCGTGTCCCGATGACCTCTCATCATAGTCGGACTCAATTGAAATGACCCCTAGGGTCGGAATAACAACTCTCTTACTAGACATTACCGAAACAATGGTAATGACATACTTGAATAAAACGGAATCAATTACTAGCTTCTTGATAACCTTGTGACTTCCCTTGATCCAAGCGTGAGTCCTGTGCTTCCGGTAGTATAGATCTCTACTACCATTCACACCTACTTATACTCGTCCCAAATATTGTCTCGCAGTTAACCAAGTCACCATACATAAATCATATAATCATTCAACACATCAGATAACAAAACCAGGATTTATATTAATTCTTGAAACTATTACACAAAAGTTCAAGTTCACCCTATACTATGCCTCTAACAGGCTATGCTTCCTGATACAGACTTTACCGACTTTATATATTAATATGAAGTCTTCATCCTTTAACCCTCCCATCCCTTTCTGCTTCATTAAGGAACATGTTGAATGCCCTTGGCTGTGGAGGTGTGTTTTTCTGTGGGCAGTCTTTAGAAATATGACCTTCTTCATTACACCTATAGCACATCTTCTTGTTAGGTGCGCACTTGTTGGCATAGTGCCCTGTCTTCCCACATTTGTAGCAAGTCATCTCCTCGCTACATTTCCCGAAGTGTTTCTTCTTACACTTCTCACACCACTTAGCCTCATCTCTTCCCCCAGATTTCGAGAATTTACTTTCTTTGTCGATTATTGAAGATCCTTCACGTTTCCTTTTCTCTCCAACTTCAGCCCTTTCCAGACCCTTTTCTTTTATTTGGGTCTCAACATTTTTGGCTGCCCAGATGGCGGCTTTCAGAGTGGTTGCTTGTTTGACTATCGGACCAAAGTCCGCTGGTAATCCATTGGCAAACTTGTTGACCTTGGAAAGTTCAGTCGGAATTAGGTATGGAATAAGCTTCATCTTCTCCGTAAATCTCGTAGCGTATTCAGTAACGCTCAATTTTCCTTTCTTCAGATTCTGGAACTCATTGTTGATTTCCAGAAGATCCTGCTCAGAGCAGTATTGCATTTTCATTTGCCCCACGAACTCTTCCCAAGACATCTTGCTAGCTTCCCCCTTGGGCATTGAACCAGCCAGTAACTTCCACCAGCTCAATACTCCAGATTTTAACAGAGGGATTGCAAGAGCGGTCTTCTGTCTGATGCTACACTCGCAACTTTCAAACATTGTCTCCATTTCGGAGATCCAGTCCATGACTTGCACCGGTGTCGGGCTCCCAGAAAGACATGGTGGTTTGGATGCCATGAAATCCTTGTACTTGCATCCACGTCCATCATTTCCTCTATCCTGGTTGTTTTGGCGAACTATTGGTGGGTTGGCTTGACCAACGGTCCCACTATAGTTTCCTCCTTCAGACTGCCCTCCATTTACTTCGGGCTCTTCAACTCGAATTGACAATTCCTCGCGATTTTGTCTGATCAGACGTCTAGTTTCTTCCATCTGATTATTCAACATTGCCTGGATCATCACTTGAACTCCGGCCATTGTCATTGGTTCAGGCGCTGCTGCCACAACAGGTATTTGTTCAATTACTGGTGCTTGATTCCTGTTCTCATCAACATTTCCAACTCCACTCCTCGTTCTCACCATTTTTGATCTATACACCGAATATGGTGAAATTAGATCCTTAATCACGATAGATATTCAAATCATCCTTATCACTCCGAAATGTTTATATGCTAGTTCTAATATCGTAGACGTACGCTTAGAATCCTATACACATAAGGTTTCCAGATCCGGTCGGCAACAGACCATAGATCCGAACAAATAGTGTCATATATGGCAAACATATAACAATTAGCACATAATAGCATTTTAGGCAATTTTCCTAAAATAAAATAGTGCCTGTGTCAATTTAGGTGTACTACCTAAAATATAATGGACACACTCAACTCGCAATCATTGCTTAGCATTCTAAGTTTAAGTCTAGAAATAAATCCATATTCCTAGTTCGCTTAAACTAATGCTCTGATACCAATTGTGACATCCCCAATTTCACGGCCCGAAAAGACCGATTTGTTTATGCTTTGTTTTATAAATCAGAGTGATCGTTTAAAGAAAACGGTTGCGGAATTTGTTCCCAAAATAAAATATGATAACCATTTTATCAAAACATTTCTCGAAAAGAATGTATTTTCATTAAATAATAAAACCTCGGGATGTCATGTTCGTTACAGACCAAAAGCATAAACAATATAAAATAGACCTTACAATAGTTATTCAACTACTGATCTATAATCCAAAACCTCTCGTCAAGTCCGCCGACTTATACTCTTGTGTCATTACCTGTAATGAAAAGAAAACTGAGTGGGTCAGGCTTAGGAGCCTGGTGAGCATATAGGGTTTTCAACCCACAATAATACATTTATTATATTCAATTGTCAAACAATCAACCCAATTACCCATCCCCATTATCTTCCTAAGGTTTTACCCTAAGAATCCACTATCCTTCATTCATTCATTCCTAAGGATTTACCTAAGGAATTGGCACGAAGTCCATTGCTGCCAAAGTTTATAGATCAGGTACTAAATCCATAGTTATCAGACGCTAACTCCATAGTCGTCGGGGTTTACTCAAGCGGCGCTAACTCCATAGTCACCAAGGTTCACTTAACAAGCGCTAACTCCATAGTCGCCAAGGTTTACTTAACAAGCGCTAACTCCATAGTCGCCAAGGTTCATCAAATAGGCACGAAGTCACATCGTTGCCAAGGTTTATATAATAGGCGCTAACTCCATAGTCACCAAGGTTTATACAAAAGGCGCTAACTCCATAGTCACCAAGGTTTATCTAATAATAGGCGCTAACTCCATAGTCACCAAGGTTTATACAATAGGCGCTAACTCCATAGTCACCAACTATCCCATCTACCCATATTCTAACCAACATTTTCGTAGATATAAATACTTACACAGTTTAAATCATTTAACACCTGTATAAAACTCCAATTTCCTTGCCCATCTCAAATAGACAAATAACATATAAACACATAGCACGTATTTCATAGCAAATACTTCATATTTATGTGTTAGAAGAAGGTAACTACACTCCCACACATATAAACAACAATATACTTAATACACTCAAACCACACTTGTATTATTATCGTGTTTATGAAAGGTAGTATACACTCACTTGATCAGAAGATGATCGGACAGCACTACGACTTGCATAAGTAGTAATCTACAGCAGATCTGGAAGATCTCCACAAAAATCGAACTTCTTGCGGGCAGAGCTTCGGCTCGGGAACCGCACTTCTCGGGATCTTCGGGATCTCGGGACTTGCCTCGGGGCTAGAGAATAATACCGGGGCTTCGGGGTATTTCTGGCACGCAAAACGATGCAAAACGAGAGAGAGAAGAGAAGAAATTGGCAATTGGGTCGGCTGCCTTCGCATCCTATTTATAGGAGGCTGGAGCCTCGGAGTACGTGGGGCGTACTGGTCCGAATGCGTCATGGCGTGCGTCATCCGAAGCCACTTGCTACGAATGTCGACACTTCGGAGTACGCGGGGCGTACTCGAGTATGCGGTGCGTACCTCGGATCAGACCGGTGACTCCTTCGGATAATGCTTCCGAATTTCCTTTTAAATTTAAATACAAAATGATTAATAAACTTCGGAAATTCATATCTTCTTCATACGAACTCCGTTTTCGACGTTCTTTATATCCACGCGAAGGTGAGACTACACTCTACAACTTTCGTTTAGACTCCGTCGGCTAATTTTGACTTTTATTTTTATTATTTATTTTTAATAGGCCGCGACAGAAAACTTTGTTATAAATTCATAACTTCTTCGTTTGACGTCCGTTCTCGCCTAACTTTTTATCGCTTCGATACCAACAACGAGATCTTCGATTATCGTTTAGATTGCTAAGGATAAATATCGCTCTAACGTAAATTCACTTTTTACGTCGCGCTGTGTCGTGCCGGTTCTGTCGCGAAACTTCGACAGGTCATAACTTCTTTGTTATAACTCGGATTTTGGCGTTCTTTATATGCACGGAAACCTTGTAACATATACTACAACTTAGTTAGGATTATTCATCCTAAATAATCTTCTATCAAAAAGTCATTTTTGACTCTTATTATCTCTAAATTGACTAGCCCTGATCTACGGGCGTTACATAGTTACCACGTAAAGTTGCTTACTTTACGTGCATGTAAGGCTTTAAGAAGCTAAAACACTCAAAACTAGTCCTAGGAAGAGGTTTAGGGCATGTAGATGGGCCAAAGCTTCATAAAGCTTAAGGATTTTAGGTCCATGAGGGTCTAAAGGAGTCCATATCTGAAGTTACAACTTTAAATCGTGCTCAAACATGGAATGCTTCAAGAATAAGCTAGAAATGATCCTAAACTCTAGAATGAAGAGATCTAATAAGAAAATGATCAAGGTAATGACTTTTTACCTTCAAATGTATGCCAAGACGATGTAGATGTTGGATCTACAAGCCGCTTCCCGTTCCAAGCTTCTAAATCTTCAAGTCTCTTCAAGAATGCACCAATAAACACTTTTTGCCTCACACACACACACACACACTCAAAAGTAGGTTAGCTCGATTAATGTTTGATTCTGGACGTGCAAAGTGGTAAGGAGGCCGGAGGGAAGGACTTAGGGCCCTTTAAATAGGGTGCAAACCATAAAAATTAGGGTTTCCAAAAATAGCCTCTACTCGTCGAGTTAGTCCTCCAACTCATCTGAGTAGCTTCTAAAGTTCACGCAGGCTAACTAGTCTCTACACGATGAGTTGGGGCAACCAACTCGTTGAGTAGGTCCACAAATATGATTATTAACGCTTCAAATTTATACCTGGGATTCGGGATGTTATAACTCACCCCGACTTGAACTGGACTTCGTCCTCGAAGTTTGCTGCAGTGAACAGATATGGGTAATGCTCCCCCATCTCAGCCTCCGGCTCCCAAATCCATTCAGATCACCTACGCTGCTCCCATTGTACCTTTACCAAAGGTACCTCCTTGTTCTGTAGAGCCTTCAGTTTTCTCTCCAGAACGGCCACTGGCTTCTCCACATAATTCAGGTGCTCATCGACCTGAATATCATCTAATGACACCACTGCCTCCTCATCCAGTATGCACTTCCACAAATGCAAGACGTGAAAAGTGTTGTGAATCTGACTGAGCTCCTCCAGGAGGTCCACTGTGTATAACACCTTGCCAACCCTAGGAATTACCCAAAAAAGGTCTAATGTATCTGGGAACCAACTTCTCCCTCTTTCTGAAGTGAATCACGCACTTCTAGGGTGAGACCTTCAGTTGTACCATGTCACCAACCTGAAACTCCAACTCAGATCGGCACCGGTTGGCGTAACTCTTCTGGCGAATCTAAGTAGTCTGCATCCGCTGGCTGATCTGCTGAATCCTCTGGGTAGTCTGTAGAACTACCTCAGTCAGTCTCATCACCCTGTAACCAACCTCACCCTAATACACTGGGGTGCAGCATCTCCATCCATACAACAACTCAAATGGCGGAGCACTAATACTAGAATGAAAGATGTTGTTGTAGGGGAACTTTGCAAGCGGTAGGTAGGAGTCCTAGCTCCCACCAAAGTCGATAACACAGGCTCTCAGCATATCCTTGAGAGTCTATATGGTCCACTCACTTAGGTCGTCTGTCTGCAGATGATAAGTTGTACTGAAATGCAGCCACATGCCCAGTTCCTTATGGAAATTCTGCTAGAAACGAGAGGTGAACCGAACATCACGATCTGAGACAATAGAGACCGGTACCCCGTGGCGAGCAACGATATCGAGAATATACATGTTGTCCCGCTTCTCAGCTGATGAACTCTCTCGAATAGGCAGAAAATGGGCACTCATGGTCAATCGATCCACGATGACCCAAATAACGTCGAATCCCCTAGCCGTCCTTGGTAGCTTGGTGATAAAATCCATCGTGATCTGCTCCCATTTCCACATGGGAATCTCCAGAGGCTGTAGCTTGCCATGCGGCCTCTGATGCTCGGCCTTGACCATTCGGAGAGTCAAGCGTCTCTCAACGTACCATGCAATCTCCCTCTTCATGCATGGCCACCAATAACCCAGTCACAAATCCTGGTACATCTTGGTAGCCCCCAGGTGAATAGAGAAGCAAGACTTATGATTCCCCTCCAGTACAATCTGTCTGACCCCACCATACATTGGAACCCAGACCCGACCGCAACAGGTCAACAATCCGCGACTATCCTGCGCAAACTTGGTGTTCTCACCCCTGATCCTCTCAAGCTTCCATTTCTCCTCTCACATACCCTCAGCCTGAGCTTCCCTAATCAAGCTCACGAGTGGAGAATCCACTGATATCCTCATACATGCAAGTGGAACAGAGATCCAACTGACTTGTGGCTCAGGGCGTCCACAACGACTTTCCCTTTACCCAGATGGTAAAGGATCTCGCAGTCATAATCCTTGACTATGTCCAGCCACCTGCGTTATCTCATGTTCTGGTTCGGATGATCCATGATGTGTCTCAGGCTCTTGTGGTCCGTGTATATGGTACAGCGGACCTCATAGAGGTAATGTCTCCAAATCTTGAGAGCAAATACCACAACTCCCAACTCCAGATCATGAGTGAGGTATCTCGTCTCATGCAGCTTGAGCTGCCGTGATGCATAAGCTACCATGAAATCCTCAAGTCCCTTAGGGAGTCTAAGAACTGGCTCCTCACAGAGTCTCTGTCTCAGAGTATCGAATGTAGTCTGCTGATCAGGGCCCCACCGGAAATCCACCCCTTCCTCGCCAGACGAGTGAGGAGTACCGCAATCTTGGAGAAATCATGTACGAATCTTCGGTAGTACCCTGCCAAACCCAAAAAAAACTCTTGATATCCGAGGGAGAATTCAGAATCTCCCACTGCATAATTGCCGTAATCTTGGCCGGATCGACCAAAATCCCCTCCTGGTTAACTAGGTGTCCAAGGAACTGGACATCTCGTAACCAAAACTCGCACTTTGAGAACTTGGCATACAGCTGTTCTCGCCTCAAAACTCCTAGTAGCTCACAGATCAACATCGAAAACATCGCAAACTTTCGTCCAAGTTAACCTCCTAATATGAAACCAGCGCAATATACGCGGATATAAATAATTGCGTCGTATCGAAGCATTTCCCCTAATTATTGGGAACATCTCCCATATCTGTGTCTTGTAATAAATATACATTAATTTATAAGTGTTAGCACTAACTAAAATTATCAAAAAATTTAAAAAACGATAAAGTATTAAATAATTTTTTTAATTACCTAAATGTACCTTCAAAGGAATAACAAAACCCGATAGTGTGTATACAATCGATTTTTTTGGATGGTTGGACATATGATCCTCAAATTTCTTAAACATACCTAACAATCTAGGGTATGTTCTAGTCCATAGATAACCCCCCACGAGAACCTATATTATAAGAAAAAGTATTAGTTAAACATATAAAAATTAGTATTTTACTATAAATATTAAATTGACAAATATCTATTCCATTGATCCAGGTTCTCCACCACCCATAAAAATTCCTTGGTGACTTTATCATTAAGCTCGTTTCCCCAAAAAACCTTGATTGTGGATATATAGCAAAATGGCATGGACACCGTCGTGAGCCGATATTTCATTGAACCGTTGATTCAAGATAAAGAGCTCTAAATCTTCTACAAGTAAAGAAGTGTCTGTGCGATATAGGAAGACTCTGGACCGAAATGTATTTTCACCATATCCGTGTTTATACATGGTTGAAAATTTGATCCTTGATGTAGGACACCGACCCATGTAAAGTCCGATCACAAGACAAAACTCATCCGGCCCAAATGACAGTGTACGTCTAGAAAACCTAAAATATAGACACTCTGCTGTGTCTGTTTCAGCACTAAGACGCAACATATGCAGTAAATGCCCATGAATAAGAAGTCCATCTCCGGACTGAGTTGGTAGGTCCAACAAGTAACCGAAGCTAGTTGTTGAAAGAATATTGCGCATGGGTTCGTTCAAGCCACTCAAAACTTCATGCAATTTATGGCATGAAGCTTTGACAGATAAGTGACCCATCGTCGTTTTGTTTGGAAGCTACAAAATTAAATAAACATGAAGGTTAAATAAAGTTTTATAAAAGAAAAAGAGTGACAAACAATTAGAGAAACCACACAATATAAGACTAAATCATTTCATATATTCTATTTACTTTGTATAAAATACCATAGGAAATTAATTGACAACACTTTTTCGTATTTTCTATACTACTAGTATACCAAATTTAGCGTTGTACTTTGAAAATGGTGTGACAATAACATATTTTATAACAAACCCAAAAGTACCAAAACACAATGTTATTTTATCAATACAGTATACTCCAAAATATCTACACATTATAAACATAAAAACTTTTTCACATAGATTGTACATTGCTATTGTATGCTATAATTGAGACATAGAAAATAACATCATTTTTAACAACATGCAAACATTGAACCATAACATACATACAAGGGGATACAATCGCTAAAAATACGTTTACGCAATTTTTTTTTTGAAGAAAAATGAAAAAATATATATATAAAACCATAGGTTATATGAAAACTACGATTTTTTTCCAACAAAAAAGAGTAAATTACTAAAATCGTCCCTATGGTTTGGCAAAATTGCACGTTTGGTCCCTAACCTTTTTTTTGCACTCGGATCGTCCCTATGGTTTGATTTTGTTACTAAAATCGTCCCTATGGTTTGGTCAAAATTGCATGTTTGGTCCCTAACTTTATGTATGTAAGGGACGAAAAACGCAACAAAATCAAACCACAGGGACGATCCGAGTGCAAAAAAAAAGTTAGGGACCAAACGTGCAATTTTGACAAAACCATAGGGACGATTTCAGTAATTTACTCAACAAAAAATCATAAGATACATACATGGGGATACAAATGTTTATTAGTTACAAATTTCTTTTATTAAAAAAAACGTATTTTTTGGGAAACCTACGGTGTACAAGTGTTTACTGCACAAACTATGCAGTAAACGCTTGTACACCGTAGGTTTCCAAAAAACCTACGGTTTCCCCTTTTTTTGTTTTATAAAAAAAATTATACGACTACATAATACATACAGTTCTGATCCTATTGAATCGATTTTAAAAAAAATCAAAAAAAAAATTTCGTACGGTTCATACGAAACCCTAGGTGTACAAGTCGACATTGCACAATCTGTGCATTGGACACTTGTACACCGTAGGTTTCGTTTGAAACCTATGGTTTTATATATTTTTTTTCGATTTTTTTCAAAAATAGTTTAACCCCATATACAAAACCTACTCCTAATCACAAACACGGCCAAATTTTGATGAAAAGTAGACAAATCTGGTTGTTCTCCGGGTGCTCCATTGAGAGAAAAAAGTAGTGAAACCAAAAAAACAATAGGAAAAATGACCTAAACTGAAAATAATTTCATTATATACTTTGGGGTAATGGTAATGGGCCACGAAAAAGTAAACGGGTACGTGAAACAGTAGCCCATTAGCACGAAAGAGTATTTTTCGGACCAAGACAGTAGTCAACGGCGTTGACCGTAGTCAACCATAAGTTGACTACTCTTTTGTGGACTATTTTTGGCTAACTTGTATTTTTTGGCTATTTTTTGATTATTAATTAACAAAAATGGCTAGATTTGTATTATTGATTAAATGCAGATAAAACTATTATCATTGTCTTATTTATATTTTTAGTCATTTTTAGAAAAAGGTGAGAGATTAGCATAAGAACCAAACTACTTATTGAGCCAAATATTATCAATTTACGAGAAAATAAATTTTGTTAAAGACCTTACGACTTTTTATTACTAAATCAATTATTCTAAAATGGCAAGGCTTTAAATTATTTTACTATTATATCTTATGCAACATTGTTCTATTGTTAGATTTTTGGTTAGTATAATTAAAAAGTGTTTATATCTTATGTAGTTAATATTGTGTTATTATTAGATTTTAGGTCAGTATAATAAAAGGTGTGAATAAAAGGAATTGAACTCAGACATGTTTTCTTAAAAGAGAGCAAGGGGTGGGTCAGTTACAGTTTTGACAGCACATATCTTCTTCTATTTGACTTCTTGAACATCATAAGTGCATGGGAAGAGAAGACAATTTAATTAGCATGGATGGTGAAGGTTATGGGTTTTGTACGAAAATTGCAGCCCCTTTGATTTCTTTCTTTCTTGTTCTTCTTCATGCTACAGCCGAGAATTATTAAGGAATTGACCACTCTAGCACTCCTTTTTCTTTGACTTTCATGACTGACTTGTAGAGTTGTTGTCTTGCCATATTTTTGCTATTCTTTTGTTTTTGCTTCAGGAGCATCACGTGGAATATATATGGGAGGAAGATGTCTATATGGGTTTAAAATAAATGAAATCATGGTGGGTAATAGGGATGTAGCTTGTACCATAACGACTAAAAAAATGAAAGATTTATTGTACTGTTTTTATTTTGATTTTGGTGGACGTAATATACAAGCAAATGGAAAGTGAATCTTAATTGTTGTAAAATAATTTGGTTGGTTTAGAAATAAATTATAGCAAAGTGCGGAGTGTACAAAAAAAACAAAGGTAATGCACATAAAATTGACGCAAGAAACTAAAATATCATCACAAAAACTTTAATCAACTATAGCGTATTGGGAATTGAATTGGTTTTGCATAAGGTTTCAATTCGGCATCAACTTCTATAGAACTTTTCAAGGAATTAAACCAAAATCCTAAACAAAGTATATGCCAATGAAAACCAATAACAACACTTTGTTTTGGTTGAAAAATGACTAAACGAATATCAACCAAATTGTACGAAAGGTTGTAGTATTGTCATGAACGCCTTGTTCCCGAGTTCCACTTAAGGAGAGAAATGGGAGGATACAGAGGGAAAGTGAGGGGTGTCGAAGGAAAATCGTGTTTTCGAGTTTCATTAATAGAAGGAAAGTGAGGGGAGGGGAAGGATTTTGGAGTCATATTTTCCTTCCAAATTTTCCTCCCAAATTGGGCAGATTTGGGAAGAAAGTGAGGGGAAGGAAAATTTTAAGTTTTATTTTGTTTTTCCTCCTAACTCGGGAACACAAAAACTAAAAATTTGCCTTTCCTTTCCTTTCATTTCCTTCGAACTCGGGAACACGGAATAATGAGTATTTTCCTTCACCTCCTTTTCTTTCTGTCAAAATTTTCCTTCCCTTTCCTTTAATGAATTTACAAAAAACTCGGGAACAAGGCGGAAGTGAAAGTAACACAAGTAACCATAAGAAAACCATTGATCCTTGCTAGGATCTCCGACACAAAACTTTCGTAAGTGATAATAATCATCTGTTTTTTTTAATCTTATTAATCACAATGTAAATTACAGAAATGTGTTTGAAAGTACGAGTACAAATGATTCAATAACTCTAAGTGTGTGTGTGTGTCATCTATACATGTGTATTTACAACCTATATTGACTAATTAAGTGTCAGATATTCTTATTCTCAGGATTCTGTTGAACAAACATTTGCACGTTGTTTTGACTTGGCAATTCCGAGTTCTAAGCTTGACTGGAACGATTCCTAAGTGTTGAATTGTCTTTTGTTTATGATTTCTACACATGTGAATAATAAATATGAAATAGATTAGATAATTTGGTTAGGAAATAATATTAGTAATATTCATGATCTTGAGTGCTTGTTTTAGGATCCTGACTTCACTTCAAGGAAATAATATTAGTGAATGTTTCAGGATCTTGACCCCTGACTCCTAACAATTGCCCACATATTAAGCTTGCAAAATATTTGAACTAATTCTTAATATTTAAAGATTATTGTTTTGGTAAAAAATTACACAAGTGAAACTCAACCAAGGAAAGCCCTTAATCCTTGCTAGGATCTCCGGGACAAAACCTTGGGACGTGATAATGATCACCTGTCTTGATGATTTTATTGATTAAAAATGTTAATTACAGAGGTGAATGCGTAAATGTAAGTGAAAATATCATAGCTGAGCTAATCATCGTTTTGGTAAAAACTGAACAAGAGTGAACCAAATTTTATGGGAGGCTGTAATGTTCTGAATAAAATAAGTATAAAATAATGATCAAAGTGACACAATCGATTTACAAGGAAAACCCTTGATCATTGCTAGGATCTCCGGCACAAAACCATGCATGGGAGGTGATAATGATCACACGCCTTGATAATTGTATTGATTGAAAATGTCGATTACAGAGATGAATGTGTGAAAAACAAGTACAAGTATTGTAGATTAGCTAATTGTATGTGTTGTGTGTGTAATACAAGTGCTATTTATTGTCTTAAGCAAATAACAAGAAGCCCGCTAATTTCGGGATCCTCCTAGATCAGCTTATATACGTTATTTGACTTAGTATCCCGGGTTTTGTGCATGGTCAAGATAATTCTTCGGCGAGAATAAGTCTTTAGCTGACTATTTCTGCACATGTGAGAAAAATAAAGAAGCATATAACCGTTATATATGTTGGGAAAGTAAATGATAATAATCAGGATCCTGAAGTCTATTTAAGGATCCTGAGTTTTGAGGATCATGTAAGAAATTTCGGGATCCTGGCCATAATAATTGCCCTCAAATTATTCATGCGAAATATTTTCGAGTTAGTTTTCCAATATTTAAAGGGATAATTTAAAATAAAAATAAAAATAAAAAAGAAATAAAAGTGATAAGGGATTTGAATTTTAAACCCTACCGGATAGAATTTATCAGTTCAATAACCATCATTAATCGGTCAAATCGACCTTTCTCTTTCTTCTACCATCAACATAAATAGAGGCAATCGATTAGATCTATTCTTCCCTGCTTCTTTTAGCTTTCGTCCAAGGGTTTTCCAATCATCTTCGAAGGGACACTTCTCACTTCTTCTCCTTAGTTTTCTTTTTACTAACCATGGGCAAGAAAAAGACCATATTTCATAAGAACATTCTTGATCCTCCCGAGGATGACTTTATCGATCAAAAGATCCTATCGCATGATGAGATTTGTTTTTTGATAAGGATGATATCGAGTTGCTGAAATCGACCAACACTTTCTCCGATGAAGCTGTTTTCAAACCTTTCAACCCGAAATGCCAGCCTGGTTTCGTTTCCTCCTCTTGGGCTTGCTTCCCCGAATACCCCTTTACTTTGGGTTTGAAGTACCCCTTTTTCTAGAATCATCTCCAAGTTCCTTGAGGTTACTAAAATCTCCTACATCCAAGCTGTACCTATTGTTTGGAGGATCTTGTTCTGGATCGACAGATTGAACCAATCCAAAGACCTAAACATAGGTTTAGCTGAGTTGGCTAATGTGTATGATCTCAATACCTTTGGAAGCTCTCGTTTTCTTCTGAGACTCAAACCCCACAAGTCCTTTCTCGCTCTGAACACAAAACATAATGACTGAGCTTGGAAGGAAAAACACTTTTTTTGTGAGATGTGATTCGATCCTTGGTGGGGATTCCCTACCGAAGGCATCGGTTAAAAAGGGTAGGAATAATTTATTGTTGTACTGAGGATCTTGGAATTTACATTGCATTGTGTTGTTTGATGTTTTGCAGCTTTCAAGTTTGAAGCGATCATTCCTATTGTCGAGGATACCGAAGAGAATATAGCGAAGTTCCTCGTTGTCTTTAGAGTTGATAGGTCTTTCAAATATGATTGCTCCAGTCTCCAAGAAGGTTCTTTCGCCACTATGTCAATGGCTACCAGTAAGAATTCTTATTTTTTTTTTTTGTAATGATTTAGAATTGATAATGATCCTGAACTAATGAGGATCCTGCCTAATGTATAGGATCCAAGGTTACACACTCCAATGTCCGATTTGGTTTGTCTGATCTCGAAGATGATATGTCCAGTGGCCTGATTGTAGTCAAGAAGGAAAAGACTGCCTTTCCTCTTCCTCTCAAGAAATATGAGATTGGTCTTACTGTGAAGACCCTAGGCTCTCGGAAGAGGAAGACCTCAGAAGCCACAAATTTAAACCTGGGGAATCTCGGAGCCGAGGAGCTGCTTCAAAAGTTGCTTTCCTTTTCCCAAGCCATGAGTATCCGTGTGATTTCAGTTTCTGACTCTTACCTACTTTTATTGATTCCACGCCTGTTTCAGGTTTCTTCTCATGTCTCCTAGTTTGTAGCTGATATAAGGATCCGGACTGAGGAGGTTGAGAGAGCCTTGAAGGAGCAGGAAAAGGAGTGGAAGGCGACCATTAAGGATCTACTCAAGAGGGTAGAGTTGTTGAGCAAAGAGAAGGCTCAGAAAGAGGAAGAGCATGTTGCAGAGATGGAGGACGTGATTGCTGATGGGTTTTAGTTACTCTAACATCCCTACGGTGCACATACAACCCTAATGCTTTGGATCTAGGTTTTCTCTAACTATACATTCAATATTATTTTTCCAAAGCATGAAGCCTAACTAGCATGCAACTTTGATATATGTATCATAAAAACTAGTTAAAAGATTACCTTTTGATGTAGCATGTAGAACTTGGCCTTATTATAGCTTAGCACCCCAAGTGTGATGCCTCAAACAAGTCACAAACACCAATAACAATTAGATGAATATGAGAGAGGTTTGGGAGATACTAAAATCGGCTATGCTCTTGCTTAGAATGCTAGTGTCTTCGATTTTAGGGCTTAAGGGTTACACATATATTGTAGAATTCCAAGAGTCATATTTAAACCCTAATTCTTACAATTAGGCTTATGATCC